>NW_028243775.1:0-192425 GCF_964263255.1 Lissotriton vulgaris | reverse complement strand
AAGCATGACGTAATGGGGGGGTGTTATCTCTTTTGTCGAAAATCAGCCGTTTTTGCTCGAACATTAAATGCCTCCAAATGGTATTTAATTAACTTCCCGGGTGAAGAAACCCTTTTTGAGAACTCAGAGTGAGTAAATTGGCCATTTTCATGCACTTTTAACCATTCCATAAATCTTGTGTTTTGGGCCCCTGGAAGCATGAAAATCACTTTAAACATGCTAATTTTAGCTCTAACACTGATGATCCACCTACAAATGTGAACTGATGTTCAAAAATAAAACATTTGAAAACGGACCATTTTCCACATTTCTGAAGCATGACGTAATGGGGGGGTGTTATCTCTTTTGTCGAAAATCAGCCGTTTTTGCTTGAACATTAAATGCCTCCAAATGGTATTTAATTAACTTCCCGAGCCCCTGGAAGCATGAAAATCACTTTAAACATGCTAATTTTAGCTCTAACACTGATGATCCACCTACAAATGTGAACTGACGTTCAAAAATAAAAACATTTGAAAACGGACCATTTTCCACATTTCTGAAGCATGACGTAATGGGGGGGTGTTATCTCTTTTGTCGAAAATCAGCCGTTTTGCTCGAACATTAAATGCCTCCAAATGGTATTTAATTAACTTCCCGGGGTGAAGAACCCTTTTTGAGAACTCAGAGTGAGTAAATTGGCCATTTTCATGCACTTTTAACCATTCCATAAATCTTGTGTTTTGGGCCCCTGGAAGCATGAAAATCACTTTAAACATGCTAATTTTAGCTCTAACACTGATGATCCACCTACAAATGTGAACTGACGTTCAAAAATAAAACATTTGAAAACGGACCATTTTCCACATTTCTGAAGCATGACGTAATGGGGGGGTGTTATCTCTTTTGTCGAAAATCAGCCGTTTTTGCTCGAACATTAAATGCCTCCAAATGGTATTTATTTCACTTCCGGGGTGAAGAAACCCTTTTTGAGAACTCAGAGTGAGTAAATTGGCCATTTTCATGCACTTTTAACCATTCCATTAATCTTGTGTTTTGGGCCCCTGGAAGCATGAAAATCACTTTAAACATGCTAATTTTAGCTCTAACACTGATGATCCACCTACAAATGTGAACTGACGTTCAAAAATAAAACATTTGAAAACGGACCATTTTCCACATTTCTGAAGCATGACGTAATGGGGGGGTGTTATCTCTTTTGTCGAAAATCAGCCGTTTTTGCTCGAACATTAAATGCCTCCAAATGGTATTTAATTAACTTCCCGAGCCCCTGGAAGCATGAAAATCACTTTAAACATGCTAATTTTAGCTCTAACACTGATGATCCACCTACAAATGTGAACTGACGTTCAAAAATAAAACATTTGAAAACGGACCATTTTCCACATTTCTGAAGCATGACGTAATGGGGGGGTGTTATCTCTTTTGTCGAAAATCAGCCGTTTTTGCTCGAACATTAAATGCCTCCAAATGGTATTTAATTAACTTCCCGGGGTGAAGAAACCCTTTTTGAGAACTCAGAGTGAGTAAATTGGCCATTTTCATGCACTTTTAACCATTCCATAAATCTTGTGTTTTGGGCCCCTGGAAGCATGAAAATCACTTTAAACATGCTAATTTTAGCTCTAACACTGATGATCCACCTACAAATGTGAACTGATGTTCAAAAATAAAACATTTGAAAACGGACCATTTTCCACATTTCTGAAGCATGACGTAATGGGGGGGTGTTATCTCTTTTGTCGAAAATCAGCCGTTTTTGCTTGAACATTAAATGCCTCCAAATGGTATTTAATTAACTTCCCGAGCCCCTGGAAGCATGAAAATCACTTTAAACATGCTAATTTTAGCTCTAACACTGATGATCCACCTACAAATGTGAACTGACGTTCAAAAATAAAAACATTTGAAAACGGACCATTTTCCACATTTCTGAAGCATGACGTAATGGGGGGGTGTTATCTCTTTTGTCGAAAATCAGCCGTTTTTGCTCGAACATTAAATGCCTCCAAATGGTATTTAATTAACTTCCCGGGGTGAAGAAACCCTTTTTGAGAACTCAGAGTGAGTAAATTGGCCATTTTCATGCACTTTTAACCATTCCATAAATCTTGTGTTTTGGGCCCCTGGAAGCATGAAAATCACTTTAAACATGCTAATTTTAGCTCTAACACTGATGATCCACCTACAAATGTGAACTGACGTTCAAAAATAAAACATTTGAAAACGGACCATTTTCCACATTTCTGAAGCATGACGTAATGGGGGGTGTTATCTCTTTTGTCGAAAATCAGCCGTTTTTGCTCGAACATTAAATGCCTCCAAATGGTATTTAATTAACTTCCCGAGCCCCTGGAAGCATGAAAATCACTTTAAACATGCTAATTTTAGCTCTAACACTGATGATCCACCTACAAATGTGAACTGACGTTCAAAAATAAAACATTTGAAAACGGACCATTTTCCACATTTCTGAAGCATGACGTAATGGGGGGGTGTTATCTCTTTTGTCGAAAATCAGCCGTTTTTGCTCGAACATTAAATGCCTCCAAATGGTATTTAATTAACTTCCCGGGGTGAAGAAACCCTTTTTGAGAACTCAGAGTGAGTAAATTGGCCATTTTCATGCACTTTTAACCATTCCATAAATCTTGTGTTTTGGGCCCCTGGAAGCATGAAAATCACTTTAAACATGCTAATTTTAGCTCTAACACTGATGATCCACCTACAAATGTGAACTGACGTTCAAAAATAAAACATTTGAAAACGGACCATTTTCCACATTTCTGAAGCATGACGTAATGGGGGGGTGTTATCTCTTTTGTCGAAAATCAGCCGTTTTTGCTCGAACATTAAATGCCTCCAAATGGTATTTATTTCACTTCCCGAGCCCCTGGAAGCATGAAAATCACTTTAAACATGCTAATTTTAGCTCTAACACTGATGATCCACCTACAAATGTGAACTGACGTTCAAAAATAAAACATTTGAAAACGGACCATTTTCCACATTTCTGAAGCATGACGTAATGGGGGGGTGTTATCTCTTTTGTCGAAAATCAGCCGTTTTTGCGCGAACATTAAATGCCTCCAAATGGTATTTATTTCACTTCCCGAGCCCCTGGAAGCATGAAAATCACTTTAAACATGCTAATTTTAGCTCTAACACTGATGATCCACCTACAAATGTGAACTGACGTTCAAAAATAAAACATTTGAAAACGGACCATTTTCCACATTTCTGAAGCATGACGTAATGGGGGGGTGTTATCTCTTTTGTCGAAAATCAGCCGTTTTTGCTCGAACATTAAATGCCTCCAAATGGTATTTAATTAACTTCCCGAGCCCCTGGAAGCATGAAAATCACTTTAAACATGCTAATTTTAGCTCTAACACTGATGATCCACCTACAAATGTGAACTGACATTCAAAAATAAAACATTTGAAAACGGACCATTTTCCACATTTCTGAAGCATGACGTAATGGGGGGGTGTTATCTCTTTTGTCGAAAATCAGCCGTTTTTGTTCGAACATTAAATGCCTCCAAATGGTATTTAATTAACTTCCCGGGGTGAAGAAACCCTTTTTGAGAACTCAGAGTGAGTAAATTGGCCATTTTCATGCACTTTTAACCATTCCATAAATCTTGTGTTTTGGGCCCCTGGAAGCATGAAAATCACTTTAAACATGCTAATTTTAGCTCTAACACTGATGATCCACCTACAAATGTGAACTGACGTTCAAAAATAAAACATTTGAAAACGGACCATTTTCCACATTTCTGAAGCATGACGTAATGGGGGGGTGTTATCTCTTTTGTCGAAAATCAGCCGTTTTTGCTCGAACATTAAATGCCTCCAAATGGTATTTAATTAACTTCCCGAGCCCCTGGAAGCATGAAAATCACTTTAAACATGCTAATTTTAGCTCTAACACTGATGATCCACCTACAAATGTGAACTGACGTTCAAAAATAAAACATTTGAAAACGGACCATTTTCCACATTTCTGAAGCATGACGTAATGGGGGGGTGTTATCTCTTTTGTCGAAAATCAGCCGTTTTTGCTCGAACATTAAATGCCTCCAAATGGTATTTAATTAACTTCCCGGGGTGAAGAAACCCTTTTTGAGAACTCAGAGTGAGTAAATTGGCCATTTTCATGCACTTTTAACCATTCCATAAATCTTGTGTTTTGGGCACCTGGAAGCATGAAAATCACTTTAAACATGCTAATTTTAGCTCTAACACTGATGATCCACCTACAAATGTGAACTGACGTTCAAAAATAAAACATTTGAAAACGGACCATTTTCCACATTTCTGAAGCATGACGTAATGGGGGGGTGTTATCTCTTTTGTCGAAAATCAGCCGTTTTTGCTCGAACATTAAATGCCTCCAAATGGTATTTATTTCACTTCCCGAGCCCCTGGAAGCATGAAAATCACTTTAAACATGCTAATTTTAGCTCTAACACTGATGATCCACCTACAAATGTGAACTGACGTTCAAAAATAAAACATTTGAAAACGGACCATTTTCCACATTTCTGAAGCATGACGTAATGGGGGGGTGTTATCTCTTTTGTCGAAAATCAGCCGTTTTTGCGCGAACATTAAATGCCTCCAAATGGTATTTATTTCACTTCCCGAGCCCAGGAAGCATGAAAATCACTTTAAACATGCTAATTTTAGCTCTAACACTGATGATCCACCTACAAATGTGAACTGACGTTCAAAAATAAAACATTTGAAAACGGACCATTTTCCACATTTCTGAAGCATGACGTAATGGGGGGGTGTTATCTCTTTTGTCGAAAATCAGCCGTTTTTGCTCAAACATTAAATGCCTCCAAATGGTATTTAATTAACTTCCCGAGCCCCTGGAAGCATGAAAATCACTTTAAACATGCTAATTTTAGCTCTAACACTGATGATCCACCTACAAATGTGAACTGACGTTCAAAAATAAAACATTTGAAAACGGACCATTTTCCACATTTCTGAAGCATGACGTAATGGGGGGGTGTTATCTCTTTTGTCGAAAATCAGCCGTTTTTGCTCGAACATTAAATGCCTCCAAATGGTATTTAAATAACTTCCCGGGGTGAAGAAACCCTTTTTGAGAACTCAGAGTGAGTAAATTGGCCATTTTCATGCACTTTTAACCATTCCATAAATCTTGTGTTTTGGGCCCCTGGAAGCATGAAAATCACTTTAAACATGCTAATTTTAGCTCTAACACTGATGATCCACCTACAAATGTGAACTGACGTTCAAAAATAAAACATTTGAAAACGGACCATTTTCCACATTTCTGAAGCATGACGTAATGGGGGGTGTTATCTCTTTTGTCGAAAATCAGCCGTTTTTGCTCGAACATTAAATGCCTCCAAATGGTATTTATTTCACTTCCCGGGGTGAAGAAACCCTTTTTGAGAACTCAGAGTGAGTAAATTGGCCATTTTCATGCACTTTTAACCATTCCATTAATCTTGTGTTTTGGGCCCCTGGAAGCATGAAAATCAAATTAAACATGCTAATTTTAGCTCTAACACTGATGATCCACCTACAAATGTGAACTGACGTTCAAAAATAAAACATTTGAAAACGGACCATTTTCCACATTTCTGAAGCATGACGTAATGGGGGGGGTGTTATCTCTTTTGTCGAAAATCAGCCGTTTTTGCTCGAACATTAAATGCCTCCAAATGGTACTGGAAGCATGAAAATCACTTTAAACATGCTAATTTTAGCTCTAACACTGATGATCCACCTACAAATGTGAACTGACGTTCAAAAATAAAACATTTGAAAACGGACCATTTTCCACATTTCTGAAGCATGACGTAATGGGGGGTGTTATCTCTTTTGTCGAAAATCAGCCGTTTTTGCTCGAACATTAAATGCCTCCAAATGGTATTTATTTCACTTCCCGAGCCCCTGGAAGCATAAAAATCACTTTAAACATGCTAATTTTAGCTCTAACACTGATGATCCACCTACAAATGTGAACTGACGTTCAAAAATAAAACATTTGAAAACGGACCATTTTCCACATTTCTGAAGCATGACGTAATGGGGGGGTGTTATCTCTTTTGTCGAAAATCAGCCGTTTTTGCTCGAACATTAAATGCCTCCAAATGGTATTTATTTCACTTCCCGAGCCCCTGGAAGCATGAAAATCACTTTAAACATGCTAATTTTAGCTCTAACACTGATGATCCACCTACAAATGTGAACTGACGTTCAAAAATAAAACATTTGAAAACGGACCATTTTCCACATTTCTGAAGCATGACGTAATGGGGGGGTGTTATCTCTTTTGTCGAAAATCAGCCGTTTTTGCGCGAACATTAAATGCCTCCAAATGGTATTTATTTCACTTCCCGAGCCCAGGAAGCATGAAAATCACTTTAAACATGCTAATTTTAGCTCTAACACTGATGATCCACCTACAAATGTGAACTGACGTTCAAAAATAAAACATTTGAAAACGGACCATTTTCCACATTTCTGAAGCATGACGTAATGGGGGGGTGTTATCTCTTTTGTCGAAAATCAGCCGTTTTTGCTCGAACATTAAATGCCTCCAAATGGTATTTATTTCACTTCCCGAGCCCCTGGAAGCATGAAAATCACTTTAAACATGCTAATTTTAGCTCTAACACTGATGATCCACCTACAAATGTGAACTGACGTTCAAAAATAAAACATTTGAAAACGGACCATTTTCCACATTTCTGAAGCATGACGTAATGGGGGGGTGTTATCTCTTTTGTCGAAAATCAGCCGTTTTTGCTCGAACATTAAATGCCTCCAAATGGTATTTAATTAACTTCCCGGGGTGAAGAAACCCTTTTTGAGAACTCAGAGTGAGTAAATTGGCCATTTTCATGCACTTTTAACCATTCCATAAATCTTGTGTTTTGGGCCCCTGGAAGCATGAAAATCACTTTAAACATGCTAATTTTAGCTCTAACACTGATGATCCACCTACAAATGTGAACTGACGTTCAAAAATAAAACATTTGAAAACGGACCATTTTCCACATTTCTGAAGCATGACGTAATGGGGGGGTGTTATCTCTTTTGTCGAAAATCAGCCGTTTTTGCTCGAACATTAAATGCCTCCAAATGGTATTTAATTAACTTCCCGAGCCCCTGGAAGCATGAAAATCACTTTAAACATGCTAATTTTAGCTCTAACACTGATGATCCACCTACAAATGTGAACTGACGTTCAAAAATAAAACATTTGAAAACGGACCATTTTCCACATTTCTGAAGCATGACGTAATGGGGGGGTGTATCTCTTTTGTCGAAAATCAGCCGTTTTTGCTCGAACATTAAATGCCTCCAAATGGTATTTAATTAACTTCCCGGGGTGAAGAAACCCTTTTTGAGAACTCAGAGTGAGTAAATTGGCCATTTTCATGCACTTTTAACCATTCCATAAATCTTGTGTTTTGGGCCCCTGGAAGCATGAAAATCACTTTAAACATGCTAATTTTAGCTCTAACACTGATGATCCACCTACAAATGTGAACTGACGTTCAAAAATAAAACATTTGAAAACGGACCATTTTCCACATTTCTGAAGCATGACGTAATGGGGGGGTGTTATCTCTTTTGTCGAAAATCAGCCGTTTTTGCTCGAACATTAAATGCCTCCAAATGGTATTTAATTAACTTCCCGGGGTGAAGAAACCCTTTTTGAGAACTCAGAGTGAGTAAATTGGCCATTTTCATGCACTTTTAACCATTCCATAAATCTTGTGTTTTGGGCCCCTGGAAGCATGAAAATCACTTTAAACATGCTAATTTTAGCTCTAACACTGATGATCCACCTACAAATGTGAACTGACGTTCAAAAATAAAACATTTGAAAACGGACCATTTTCCACATTTCTGAAGCATGACGTAATGGGGGGGTGTTATCTCTTTTGTCGAAAATCAGCCGTTTTTGCTCGAACATTAAATGCCTCCAAATGGTATTTAATTAACTTCCCGGGGTGAAGAAACCCTTTTTGAGAACTCAGAGTGAGTAAATTGGCCATTTTCATGCACTTTTAACCATTCCATAAATCTTGTTTTTTGGGCCCCTGGAAGCATGAAAATCACTTTAAACATGCTAATTTTAGCTCTAACACTGATGATCCACCTACAAATGTGAACTGACGTTCAAAAATAAAACATTTGAAAACGGACCATTTTCCACATTTCTGAAGCATGACGTAATGGGGGGGTGTTATCTCTTTTGTCGAAAATCAGCCGTTTTTGCTCGAACATTAAATGCCTCCAAATGGTATTTAATTAACTTCCCGGGGTGAAGACACCCTTTTTGAGAACTCAGAGTGAGTAAATTGGCCATTTTCATGCACTTTTAACCATTCCATAAATCTTGTGTTTTGGGCCCCTGGAAGCATGAAAATCACTTTAAACATGCTAATTTTAGCTCTAACACTGATGATCCACCTACAAATGTGAACTGACGTTCAAAAATAAAACATTTGAAAACGGACCATTTTCCACATTTCTGAAGCATGACGTAATGGGGGGGTGTTATCTCTTTTGTCGAAAATCAGCCGTTTTTGCTCGAACATTAAATGCCTCCAAATGGTATTTAATTAACTTCCCGAGCCCCTGGAAGCATGAAAATCACTTTAAACATGCTAATTTTAGCTCTAACACTGATGATCCACCTACAAATGTGAACTGACGTTCAAAAATAAAACATTTGAAAACGGACCATTTTCCACATTTCTGAAGCATGACGTAATGGGGGGGTGTTATCTCTTTTGTCGAAAATCAGCCGTTTTTGCTCGAACATTAAATGCCTCCAAATGGTATTTAATTAACTTCCCGGGGTGAAGAAACCCTTTTTGAGAACTCAGAGTGAGTAAATTGGCCATTTTCATGCACTTTTAACCATTCCATAAATCTTGTGTTTTGGGCCCCTGGAAGCATGAAAATCACTTTAAACATGCTAATTTTAGCTCTAACACTGATGATCCACCTACAAATGTGAACTGACGTTCAAAAATAAAACATTTGAAAACGGACCATTTTCCACATTTCTGAAGCATGACGTAATGGGGGGGTGTTATCTCTTTTGTCGAAAATCAGCCATTTTTGCTCGAACATTAAATGCCTCCAAATGGTATTTAATTAACTTCCCAAGCCCCTGGAAGCATGAAAATCACTTTAAACATGCTAATTTTAGCTCTAACACTGATGATCCACCTACAAATGTGAACTGACGTTCAAAAATAAAACATTTGAAAACGGACCATTTTCCACATTTCTGAAGCATGACGTAATGGGGGGGTGTTATCTCTTTTGTCGAAAATCAGCCGTTTTTGCTCGAACATTAAATGCCTCCAAATGGTATTTATTTCACTTCCCGGGGTGAAGAAACCCTTTTTGAGAACTCAGAGTGAGTAAATTGGCCATTTTCATGCACTTTTAACCATTCCATTAATCTTGTGTTTTGGGCCCCTGGAAGCATGAAAATCACTTTAAACATGCTAATTTTAGCTCTAACACTGATGATCCACCTACAAATGTGAACTGACGTTCAAAAATAAAACATTTGAAAACGGACCATTTTCCACATTTCTGAAGCATGACGTAATGGGGGGATGTTATCTCTTTTGTCGAAAATCAGCCGTTTTTGCTCGAACATTAAATGCCTCCAAATGGTATTTAATTAACTTCCCGAGCCCCTGGAAGCATGAAAATCACTTTAAACATGCTAATTTTAGCTCTAACACTGATGATCCACCTACAAATGTGAACTGACGTTCAAAAATAAAACATTTGAAAACGGACCATTTTCCACATTTCTGAAGCATGACGTAATGGGGGGGTGTTATCTCTTTTGTCGAAAATCAGCCGTTTTTGCTCGAACATTAAATGCCTCCAAATGGTATTTATTTCACTTCCCGGGGTGAAGAAACCCTTTTTGAGAACTCAGAGTGAGTAAATTGGCCATTTTCATGCACTTTTAACCATTCCATTAATCTTGTGTTTTGGGCCCCTGGAAGCATGAAAATCACTTTAAACATGCTAATTTTAGCTCTAACACTGATGATCCACCTACAAATGTGAACTGACGTTCAAAAATAAAACATTTGAAAACGGACCATTTTCCACATTTCTGAAGCATGACGTAATGGGGGGGGTGTTATCTCTTTTGTCGAAAATCAGCCGTTTTTGCTCGAACATTAAATGCCTCCAAATGGTATTTATTTCACTTCCCGGGGTGAAGAAACCCTTTTTGAGAACTCAGAGTGAGTAAATTGGCCATTTTCATGCACTTTTAACCATTCCATTAATCTTGTGTTTTGGGCCCCTGGAAGCATGAAAATCACTTTAAACATGCTAATTTTAGCTCTAACACTGATGATCCACCTACAAATGTGAACTGACGTTCAAAAATAAAACATTTGAAAACGGACCATTTTCCACATTTCTGAAGCATGACGTAATGGGGGGGTGTTATCTCTTTTGTCGAAAATCAGCCGTTTTTGCTCGAACATTAAATGCCTCCAAATGGTATTTAATTAACTTCCCGGGGTGAAGAAACCCTTTTTGAGAACTCAGAGTGAGTAAATTGGCCATTTTCATGCACTTTTAACCATTCCATAAATCTTGTGTTTTGGGCCCCTGGAAGCATGAAAATCACTTTAAACATGCTAATTTTAGCTCTAACACTGATGATCCACCTACAAATGTGAACTGACGTTCAAAAATAAAACATTTGAAAACGGACCATTTTCCACATTTCTGAAGCATGACGTAATGGGGGGGTGTTATCTCTTTTGTCGAAAATCAGCCATTTTTGCTCGAACATTAAATGCCTCCAAATGGTATTTAATTAACTTCCCGAGCCCCTGGAAGCATGAAAATCACTTTAAACATGCTAATTTTAGCTCTAACACTGATGATCCACCTACAAATGTGAACTGACGTTCAAAAATAAAACATTTGAAAACGGACCATTTTCCACATTTCTGAAGCATGACGTAATGGGGGGGTGTTATCTCTTTTGTCGAAAATCAGCCGTTTTTGCTCGAACATTAAATGCCTCCAAATGGTATTTATTTCACTTCCCGGGGTGAAGAAAACCTTTTTGAGAACTCAGAGTGAGTAAATTGGCCATTTTCATGCACTTTTAACCATTCCATTAATCTTGTGTTTTGGGCCCCTGGAAGCATGAAAATCACTTTAAACATGCTAATTTTAGCTCTAACACTGATGATCCACCTACAAATGTGAACTGACGTTCAAAAATAAAACATTTGAAAACGGACCATTTTCCACATTTCTGAAGCATGACGTAATGGGGGATGTTATCTCTTTTGTCGAAAATCAGCCGTTTTTGCTCGAACATTAAATGCCTCCAAATGGTATTTAATTAACTTCCCGAGCCCCTGGAAGCATGAAAATCACTTTAAACATGCTAATTTTAGCTCTAACACTGATGATCCACCTACAAATGTGAACTGACGTTCAAAAATAAAACATTTGAAAACGGACCATTTTCCACATTTCTGAAGCATGACGTAATGGGGGGGTGTTATCTCTTTTGTCGAAAATCAGCCGTTTTTGCTCGAACATTAAATGCCTCCAAATGGTATTTATTTCACTTCCCGGGGTGAAGAAACCCTTTTTGAGAACTCAGAGTGAGTAAATTGGCCATTTTCATGCACTTTTAACCATTCCATTAATCTTGTGTTTTGGGCCCCTGGAAGCATGAAAATCACTTTAAACATGCTAATTTTAGCTCTAACACTGATGATCCACCTACAAATGTGAACTGACGTTCAAAAATAAAACATTTGAAAACGGACCATTTTCCACATTTCTGAAGCATGACGTAATGGGGGGGGGTGTTATCTCTTTTGTCGAAAATCAGCCGTTTTTGCTCGAACATTAAATGCCTCCAAATGGTATTTATTTCACTTCCCGGGGTGAAGAAACCCTTTTTGAGAACTCAGAGTGAGTAAATTGGCCATTTTCATGCACTTTTAAGCATTCCATTAATCTTGTGTTTTGGGCCCCTGGAAGCATGAAAATCACTTTAAACATGCTAATTTTAGCTCTAACACTGATGATCCACCTACAAATGTGAACTGACGTTCAAAAATAAAACATTTGAAAACGGACCATTTTCCACATTTCTGAAGCATGACGTAATGGGGGGGTGTTATCTCTTTTGTCGAAAATCAGCCGTTTTTGCTCGAACATTAAATGCCTCCAAATGGTATTTAATTAACTTCCCGAGCCCCTGGAAGCATGAAAATCACTTTAAACATGCTAATTTTAGCTCTAACACTGATGATCCACCTACAAATGTGAACTGACGTTCAAAAATAAAACATTTGAAAACGGACCATTTTCCACATTTCTGAAGCATGACGTAATGGGGGGGTGTTATCTCTTTTGTCGAAAATCAGCCGTTTTTGCTCGAACATTAAATGCCTCCAAATGGTATTTAATTAACTTCCCGGGGTGAAGAAACCCTTTTTGAGAACTCAGAGTGAGTAAATTGGCCATTTTCATGCACTTTTAACCATTCCATAAATCTTGTGTTTTGGGCCCCTGGAAGCATGAAAATCACTTTAAACATTCTAATTTTAGCTCTAACACTGATGATCCACCTACAAATGTGAACTGACGTTCAAAAATAAAACATTTGAAAACGGACCATTTTCCACATTTCTGAAGCATGACGTAATGGGGGGGGTGTTATCTCTTTTGTCGAAAATCAGCCGTTTTTGCTCGAACATTAAATGCCTCCAAATGGTATTTATTTCACTTCCCGGGGTGAAGAAACCCTTTTTGAGAACTCAGAGTGAGTAAATTGGCCATTTTCATGCACTTTTAACCATTCCATTAATCTTGTGTTTTGGGCCCCTGGAAGCATGAAAATCACTTTAAACATGCTAATTTTAGCTCTAACACTGATGATCCACCTACAAATGTGAACTGACGTTCAAAAATAAAACATTTGAAAACGGACCATTTTCCACATTTCTGAAGCATGACGTAATGGGGGGGGTGTTATCTCTTTTGTCGAAAATCAGCCGTTTTTGCTCGAACATTAAATGCCTCCAAATGGTATTTATTTCACTTCCCGGGGTGAAGAAACCCTTTTTGAGAACTCAGAGTGAGTAAATTGGCCATTTTCATGCACTTTTAACCATTCCATTAATCTTGTGTTTTGGGCCCCTGGAAGCATGAAAATCACTTTAAACATGCTAATTTTAGCTCTAACACTGATGATCCACCTACAAATGTGAACTGACGTTCAAAAATAAAACATTTGAAAACGGACCATTTTCCACATTTCTGAAGCATGACGTAATGGGGGGGGTGTTATCTCTTTTGTCGAAAATCAGCCGTTTTTGCCCGAACATTAAATGCCTCCAAATGGTATTTAATTAACTTCCCGGGGTGAAGAAACCCTTTTTGAGAACTCAGAGTGAGTAAATTGGCCATTTTCATGCACTTTTAACCATTCCATAAATCTTGTGTTTTGGGCCCCTGGAAGCATGAAAATCACTTTAAACATGCTAATTTTAGCTCTAACACTGATGATCCACCTACAAATGTGAACTGACGTTCAAAAATAAAACATTTGAAAACGGACCATTTTCCACATTTCTGAAGCATGACGTAATGGGGGGGTGTTATCTCTTTTGTCGAAAATCAGCCGTTTTTGCTCGAACATTAAATGCCTCCAAATGGTATTTAATTAACTTCCCGGGGTGAAGAAACCCTTTTTGAGAACTCAGAGTGAGTAAATTGGCCATTTTCATGCACTTTTAACCATTCCATAAATCTTGTGTTTTGGGCCCCTGGAAGCATGAAAATCACTTTAAACATGCTAATTTTAGCTCTAACACTGATGATCCACCTACAAATGTGAACTGACGTTCAAAAATAAAACATTTGAAAACGGACCATTTTCCACATTTCTGAAGCATGACGTAATGGGGGGGGTGTTATCTCTTTTGTCGAAAATCAGCCGTTTTTGCTCGAACATTAAATGCCTCCAAATGGTATTTATTTCACTTCCCGGGGTGAAGAAACCCTTTTTGAGAACTCAGAGTGAGTAAATTGGCCATTTTCATGCACTTTTAACCATTCCATTAATCTTGTGTTTTGGGCCCCTGGAAGCATGAAAATCACTTTAAACATGCTAATTTTAGCTCTAACACTGATGATCCACCTACAAATGTGAACTGACGTTCAAAAATAAAACATTTGAAAACGGACCATTTTCCACATTTCTGAAGCATGACGTAATGGGGGGGGTGTTATCTCTTTTGTCGAAAATCAGCCGTTTTTGCTCGAACATTAAATGCCTCCAAATGGTATTTATTTCACTTCCCGGGGTGAAGAAACCCTTTTTGAGAACTCAGAGTGAGTAAATTGGCCATTTTCATGCACTTTTAACCATTCCATTAATCTTGTGTTTTGGGCCCCTGGAAGCATGAAAATCACTTTAAACATGCTAATTTTAGCTCTAACACTGATGATCCACCTACAAATGTGAACTGACGTTCAAAAATAAAACATTTGAAAACGGACCATTTTCCACATTTCTGAAGCATGACGTAATGGGGGGGGTGTTATCTCTTTTGTCGAAAATCAGCCGTTTTTGCTCGAACATTAAATGCCTCCAAATGGTATTTAATTAACTTCCCGGGGTGAAGAAACCCTTTTTGAGAACTCAGAGTGAGTAAATTGGCCATTTTCATGCACTTTTAACCATTCCATAAATCTTGTGTTTTGGGCCCCTGGAAGCATGAAAATCACTTTAAACATGCTAATTTTAGCTCTAACACTGATGATCCACCTACAAATGTGAACTGACGTTCAAAAATAAAACATTTGAAAACGGACCATTTTCCACATTTCTGAAGCATGACGTAATGGGGGGGGTGTTATCTCTTTTGTCGAAAATCAGCCGTTTTTGCTCGAACATTAAATGCCTCCAAATGGTATTTATTTCACTTCCCGGGGTGAAGAAACCCTTTTTGAGAACTCAGAGTGAGTAAATTGGCCATTTTCATGCACTTTTAACCATTCCATAAATCTTGTGTTTTGGGCCCCTGGAAGCATGAAAATCACTTTAAACATGCTAATTTTAGCTCTAACACTGATGATCCACCTACAAATGTGAACTGACGTTCAAAAATAAAACATTTGAAAACGGACCATTTTCCACATTTCTGAAGCATGACGTAATGGGGGGGGTGTTATCTCTTTTGTCGAAAATCAGCCGTTTTTGCTCGAACATTAAATGCCTCCAAATGGTATTTATTTCACTTCCCGGGGTGAAGAAACCCTTTTTGAGAACTCAGAGTGAGTAAATTGGCCATTTTCATGCACTTTTAACCATTCCATTAATCTTGTGTTTTGGGCCCCTGGAAGCATGAAAATCACTTTAAACATGCTAATTTTAGCTCTAACACTGATGATCCACCTACAAATGTGAACTGACGTTCAAAAATAAAACATTTGAAAACGGACCATTTTCCACATTTCTGAAGCATGACGTAATGGGGGGGTGTTATCTCTTTTGTCGAAAATCAGCCGTTTTTGCTCGAACATTAAATGCCTCCAAATGGTATTTAATTAACTTCCCGAGCCCCTGGAAGCATGAAAATCACTTTAAACATGCTAATTTTAGCTCTAACACTGATGATCCACCTACAAATGTGAACTGACGTTCAAAAATAAAACATTTGAAAACGGACCATTTTCCACATTTCTGAAGCATGACGTAATGGGGGGGTGTTATCTCTTTTGTCGAAAATCAGCCGTTTTTGCTCGAACATTAAATGCCTCCAAATGGTATTTAATTAACTTCCCGGGGTGAAGAAACCCTTTTTGAGAACTCAGAGTGAGTAAATTGGCCATTTTCATGCACTTTTAACCATTCCATAAATCTTGTGTTTTGGGCCCCTGGAAGCATGAAAATCACTTTAAACATGCTAATTTTAGCTCTAACACTGATGATCCACCTACAAATGTGAACTGACGTTCAAAAATAAAACATTTGAAAACGGACCATTTTCCACATTTCTGAAGCATGACGTAATGGGGGGGTGTTATCTCTTTTGTCGAAAATCAGCCATTTTTGCTCGAACATTAAATGCCTCCAAATGGTATTTAATTAACTTCCCGAGCCCCTGGAAGCATGAAAATCACTTTAAACATGCTAATTTTAGCTCTAACACTGATGATCCACCTACAAATGTGAACTGACGTTCAAAAATAAAACATTTGAAAACGGACCATTTTCCACATTTCTGAAGCATGACGTAATGGGGGGGTGTTATCTCTTTTGTCGAAAATCAGCCGTTTTTGCTCGAACATTAAATGCCTCCAAATGGTATTTATTTCACTTCCCGGGGTGAAGAAACCCTTTTTGAGAACTCAGAGTGAGTAAATTGGCCATTTTCATGCACTTTTAACCATTCCATTAATCTTGTGTTTTGGGCCCCTGGAAGCATGAAAATCACTTTAAACATGCTAATTTTAGCTCTAACACTGATGATCCACCTACAAATGTGAACTGACGTTCAAAAATAAAACATTTGAAAACGGACCATTTTCCACATTTCTGAAGCATGACGTAATGGGGGGATGTTATCTCTTTTGTCGAAAATCAGCCGTTTTTGCTCGAACATTAAATGCCTCCAAATGGTATTTAATTAACTTCCCGAGCCCCTGGAAGCATGAAAATCACTTTAAACATGCTAATTTTAGCTCTAACACTGATGATCCACCTACAAATGTGAACTGACGTTCAAAAATAAAACATTTGAAAACGGACCATTTTCCACATTTCTGAAGCATGACGTAATGGGGGGGTGTTATCTCTTTTGTCGAAAATCAGCCGTTTTTGCTCGAACATTAAATGCCTCCAAATGGTATTTATTTCACTTCCCGGGGTGAAGAAACCCTTTTTGAGAACTCAGAGTGAGTAAATTGGCCATTTTCATGCACTTTTAACCATTCCATTAATCTTGTGTTTTGGGCCCCTGGAAGCATGAAAATCACTTTAAACATGCTAATTTTAGCTCTAACACTGATGATCCACCTACAAATGTGAACTGACGTTCAAAAATAAAACATTTGAAAACGGACCATTTTCCACATTTCTGAAGCATGACGTAATGGGGGGGGTGTTATCTCTTTTGTCGAAAATCAGCCGTTTTTGCTCGAACATTAAATGCCTCCAAATGGTATTTATTTCACTTCCCGGGGTGAAGAAACCCTTTTTGAGAACTCAGAGTGAGTAAATTGGCCATTTTCATGCACTTTTAACCATTCCATTAATCTTGTGTTTTGGGCCCCTGGAAGCATGAAAATCACTTTAAACATGCTAATTTTAGCTCTAACACTGATGATCCACCTACAAATGTGAACTGACGTTCAAAAATAAAACATTTGAAAACGGACCATTTTCCACATTTCTGAAGCATGACGTAATGGGGGGGTGTTATCTCTTTTGTCGAAAATCAGCCGTTTTTGCTCGAACATTAAATGCCTCCAAATGGTATTTAATTAACTTCCCGAGCCCCTGGAAGCATGAAAATCACTTTAAACATGCTAATTTTAGCTCTAACACTGATGATCCACCTACAAATGTGAACTGACGTTCAAAAATAAAACATTTGAAAACGGACCATTTTCCACATTTCTGAAGCATGACGTAATGGGGGGGTGTTATCTCTTTTGTCGAAAATCAGCCGTTTTTGCTCGAACATTAAATGCCTCCAAATGGTATTTAATTAACTTCCCGGGGTGAAGAAACCCTTTTTGAGAACTCAGAGTGAGTAAATTGGCCATTTTCGTGCACTTTTAACCATTCCATAAATCTTGTGTTTTGGGCCCCTGGAAGCATGAAAATCACTTTAAACATGCAAATTTTAGCTCTAACACTGATGATCCACCTACAAATGTGAACTGATGTTCAAAAATAAAACATTTGAAAACGGACCATTTTCCACATTTCTGAAGCATGACGTAATGGGGGGGTGTTATCTCTTTTATCGAAAATCAGCCGTTTTTGCTCGAACATTAAATGCCTCCAAATGGTATTTAATTAACTTCCCGAGCCCCTGGAAGCATGAAAATCACTTTAAACATGCTAATTTTAGCTCTAACACTGATGATCCACCTACAAATGTGAACTGACGTTCAAAAATAAAACATTTGAAAACGGACCATTTTCCACATTTCTGAAGCATGACGTAATGGGGGGGTGTTATCTCTTTTGTCGAAAATCAGCCGTTTTTGCTCGAACATTAAATGCCTCCAAATGGTATTTAATTAACTTCCCGGGGTGAAGAAACCCTTTTTGAGAACTCAGAGTGAGTAAATTGGCCATTTTCATGCACTTTTAACCATTCCATAAATCTTGTGTTTTGGGCCCCTGGAAGCATGAAAATCACTTTAAACATGCTAATTTTAGCTCTAACACTGATGATCCACCTACAAATGTGAACTGACGTTCAAAAATAAAACATTTGAAAACGGACCATTTTCCACATTTCTGAAGCATGACGTAATGGGGGGGTGTTATCTCTTTTGTCGAAAATCAGCCATTTTTGCTCGAACATTAAATGCCTCCAAATGGTATTTATTTCACTTCCCGGGGTGAAGAAACCCTTTTTGAGAACTCAGAGTGAGTAAATTGGCCATTTTCATGCACTTTTAACCATTCCATTAATCTTGTGTTTTGGGCCCCTGGAAGCATGAAAATCACTTTAAACATGCTAATTTTAGCTCTAACACTGATGATCCACCTACAAATGTGAACTGACGTTCAAAAATAAAACATTTGAAAACGGACCATTTTCCACATTTCTGAAGCATGACGTAATGGGGGGGTGTTATCTCTTTTGTCGAAAATCAGCCGTTTTTGCTCGAACATTAAATGCCTCCAAATGGTATTTAATTAACTTCCCGAGCCCCTGGAAGCATGAAAATCACTTTAAACATGCTAATTTTAGCTCTAACACTGATGATCCACCTACAAATGTGAACTGACGTTCAAAAATAAAACATTTGAAAACGGACCATTTTCCAC
Organism: Lissotriton vulgaris; assembly: GCF_964263255.1. Classification (NCBI taxonomy): domain Eukaryota; kingdom Metazoa; phylum Chordata; class Amphibia; order Caudata; family Salamandridae; genus Lissotriton; species Lissotriton vulgaris. The sequence continues at coordinate 173,306 of NW_028243775.1, read as the reverse complement.
ATTTCTGAAGCATGACGTAATGGGGGGGTGTTATCTCTTTTGTCGAAAATCAGCCGTTTTTGCTCGAACATTAAATGCCTCCAAATGGTATTTAATTAACTTCCCGGGGTGAAGAAACCCTTTTTGAGAACTCAGAGTGAGTAAATTGGCCATTTTCATGCACTTTTAACCATTCCATAAATCTTGTGTTTTGGGCCCCTGGAAGCATGAAAATCACTTTAAACATGCTAATTTTAGCTTTAACACTGATGATCCACCTACAAATGTGAACTGACGTTCAAAAATAAAACATTTGAAAACGGACCATTTTCCACATTTCTGAAGCATGACGTAATGGGGGGGTGTTATCTCTTTTGTCGAAAATCAGCCATTTTTGCTCGAACATTAAATGCCTCCAAATGGTATTTAATTAACTTCCCGAGCCCCTGGAAGCATGAAAATCACTTTAAACATGCTAATTTTAGCTCTAACACTGATGATCCACCTACAAATGTGAACTGACGTTCAAAAATAAAACATTTGAAAACGGACCATTTTCCACATTTCTGAAGCATGACGTAATGGGGGGGTGTTATCTCTTTTGTCGAAAATCAGCCGTTTTTGCTCGAACATTAAATGCCTCCAAATGGTATTTATTTCACTTCCCGGGGTGAAGAAACCCTTTTTGAGAACTCAGAGTGAGTAAATTGGCCATTTTCATGCACTTTTAACCATTCCATTAATCTTGTGTTTTGGGCCCCTGGAAGCATGAAAATCACTTTAAACATGCTAATTTTAGCTCTAACACTGATGATCCACCTACAAATGTGAACTGACGTTCAAAAATAAAACATTTGAAAACGGACCATTTTCCACATTTCTGAAGCATGACGTAATGGGGGGATGTTATCTCTTTTGTCGAAAATCAGCCGTTTTTGCTCGAACATTAAATGCCTCCAAATGGTATTTAATTAACTTCCCGAGCCCCTGGAAGCATGAAAATCACTTTAAACATGCTAATTTTAGCTCTAACACTGATGATCCACCTACAAATGTGAACTGACGTTCAAAAATAAAACATTTGAAAACGGACCATTTTCCACATTTCTGAAGCATGACGTAATGGGGGGGTGTTATCTCTTTTGTCGAAAATCAGCCGTTTTTGCTCGAACATTAAATGCCTCCAAATGGTATTTATTTCACTTCCCGGGGTGAAGAAACCCTTTTTGAGAACTCAGAGTGAGTAAATTGGCCATTTTCATGCACTTTTAACCATTCCATTAATCTTGTGTTTTGGGCCCCTGGAAGCATGAAAATCACTTTAAACATGCTAATTTTAGCTCTAACACTGATGATCCACCTACAAATGTGAACTGACGTTCAAAAATAAAACATTTGAAAACGGACCATTTTCCACATTTCTGAAGCATGACGTAATGGGGGGGGTGTTATCTCTTTTGTCGAAAATCAGCCGTTTTTGCTCGAACATTAAATGCCTCCAAATGGTATTTATTTCACTTCCCGGGGTGAAGAAACCCTTTTTGAGAACTCAGAGTGAGTAAATTGGCCATTTTCATGCACTTTTAACCATTCCATTAATCTTGTGTTTTGGGCCCCTGGAAGCATGAAAATCACTTTAAACATGCTAATTTTAGCTCTAACACTGATGATCCACCTACAAATGTGAACTGACGTTCAAAAATAAAACATTTGAAAACGGACCATTTTCCACATTTCTGAAGCATGACGTAATGGGGGGATGTTATCTCTTTTGTCGAAAATCAGCCGTTTTTGCTCGAACATTAAATGCCTCCAAATGGTATTTAATTAACTTCCCGAGCCCCTGGAAGCATGAAAATCACTTTAAACATGCTAATTTTAGCTCTAACACTGATGATCCACCTACAAATGTGAACTGACGTTCAAAAATAAAACATTTGAAAACGGACCATTTTCCACATTTCTGAAGCATGACGTAATGGGGGGGTGTTATCTCTTTTGTCGAAAATCAGCCGTTTTTGCTCGAACATTAAATGCCTCCAAATGGTATTTATTTCACTTCCCGGGGTGAAGAAACCCTTTTTGAGAACTCAGAGTGAGTAAATTGGCCATTTTCATGCACTTTTAACCATTCCATTAATCTTGTGTTTTGGGCCCCTGGAAGCATGAAAATCACTTTAAACATGCTAATTTTAGCTCTAACACTGATGATCCACCTACAAATGTGAACTGACGTTCAAAAATAAAACATTTGAAAACGGACCATTTTCCACATTTCTGAAGCATGACGTAATGGGGGGGGTGTTATCTCTTTTGTCGAAAATCAGCCGTTTTTGCTCGAACATTAAATGCCTCCAAATGGTATTTATTTCACTTCCCGGGGTGAAGAAACCCTTTTTGAGAACTCAGAGTGAGTAAATTGGCCATTTTCATGCACTTTTAACCATTCCATTAATCTTGTGTTTTGGGCCCCTGGAAGCATGAAAATCACTTTAAACATGCTAATTTTAGCTCTAACACTGATGATCCACCTACAAATGTGAACTGACGTTCAAAAATAAAACATTTGAAAACGGACCATTTTCCACATTTCTGAAGCATGACGTAATGGGGGGGTGTTATCTCTTTTGTCGAAAATCAGCCGTTTTTGCTCGAACATTAAATGCCTCCAAATGGTATTTAATTAACTTCCCGAGCCCCTGGAAGCATGAAAATCACTTTAAACATGCTAATTTTAGCTCTAACACTGATGATCCACCTACAAATGTGAACTGACGTTCAAAAATAAAACATTTGAAAACGGACCATTTTCCACATTTCTGAAGCATGACGTAATGGGGGGGTGTTATCTCTTTTGTCGAAAATCAGCCATTTTTGCTCGAACATTAAATGCCTCCAAATGGTATTTAATTAACTTCCCAAGCCCCTGGAAGCATGAAAATCACTTTAAACATGCTAATTTTAGCTCTAACACTGATGATCCACCTACAAATGTGAACTGACGTTCAAAAATAAAACATTTGAAAACGGACCATTTTCCACATTTCTGAAGCATGACGTAATGGGGGGGTGTTATCTCTTTTGTCGAAAATCAGCCGTTTTTGCTCGAACATTAAATGCCTCCAAATGGTATTTATTTCACTTCCCGGGGTGAAGAAACCCTTTTTGAGAACTCAGAGTGAGTAAATTGGCCATTTTCATGCACTTTTAACCATTCCATTAATCTTGTGTTTTGGGCCCCTGGAAGCATGAAAATCACTTTAAACATGCTAATTTTAGCTCTAACACTGATGATCCACCTACAAATGTGAACTGACGTTCAAAAATAAAACATTTGAAAACGGACCATTTTCCACATTTCTGAAGCATGACGTAATGGGGGGATGTTATCTCTTTTGTCGAAAATCAGCCGTTTTTGCTCGAACATTAAATGCCTCCAAATGGTATTTAATTAACTTCCCGAGCCCCTGGAAGCATGAAAATCACTTTAAACATGCTAATTTTAGCTCTAACACTGATGATCCACCTACAAATGTGAACTGACGTTCAAAAATAAAACATTTGAAAACGGACCATTTTCCACATTTCTGAAGCATGACGTAATGGGGGGGTGTTATCTCTTTTGTCGAAAATCAGCCGTTTTTGCTCGAACATTAAATGCCTCCAAATGGTATTTATTTCACTTCCCGGGGTGAAGAAACCCTTTTTGAGAACTCAGAGTGAGTAAATTGGCCATTTTCATGCACTTTTAACCATTCCATTAATCTTGTGTTTTGGGCCCCTGGAAGCATGAAAATCACTTTAAACATGCTAATTTTAGCTCTAACACTGATGATCCACCTACAAATGTGAACTGACGTTCAAAAATAAAACATTTGAAAACGGACCATTTTCCACATTTCTGAAGCATGACGTAATGGGGGGGGTGTTATCTCTTTTGTCGAAAATCAGCCGTTTTTGCTCGAACATTAAATGCCTCCAAATGGTATTTATTTCACTTCCCGGGGTGAAGAAACCCTTTTTGAGAACTCAGAGTGAGTAAATTGGCCATTTTCATGCACTTTTAACCATTCCATTAATCTTGTGTTTTGGGCCCCTGGAAGCATGAAAATCACTTTAAACATGCTAATTTTAGCTCTAACACTGATGATCCACCTACAAATGTGAACTGACGTTCAAAAATAAAACATTTGAAAACGGACAATTTTCCACATTTCTGAAGCATGACGTAATGGGGGGGTGTTATCTCTTTTGTCGAAAATCAGCCGTTTTTGCTCGAACATTAAATGCCTCCAAATGGTATTTAATTAACTTCCCGGGGTGAAGAAACCCTTTTTGAGAACTCAGAGTGAGTAAATTGGCCATTTTCATGCACTTTTAACCATTCCATAAATCTTGTGTTTTGGGCCCCTGGAAGCATGAAAATCACTTTAAACATGCTAATTTTAGCTTTAACACTGATGATCCACCTACAAATGTGAACTGACGTTCAAAAATAAAACATTTGAAAACGGACCATTTTCCACATTTCTGAAGCATGACGTAATGGGGGGGTGTTATCTCTTTTGTCGAAAATCAGCCATTTTTGCTCGAACATTAAATGCCTCCAAATGGTATTTAATTAACTTCCCGAGCCCCTGGAAGCATGAAAATCACTTTAAACATGCTAATTTTAGCTCTAACACTGATGATCCACCTACAAATGTGAACTGACGTTCAAAAATAAAACATTTGAAAACGGACCATTTTCCACATTTCTGAAGCATGACGTAATGGGGGGGTGTTATCTCTTTTGTCGAAAATCAGCCGTTTTTGCTCGAACATTAAATGCCTCCAAATGGTATTTATTTCACTTCCCGGGGTGAAGAAACCCTTTTTGAGAACTCAGAGTGAGTAAATTGGCCATTTTCATGCACTTTTAACCATTCCATTAATCTTGTGTTTTGGGCCCCTGGAAGCATGAAAATCACTTTAAACATGCTAATTTTAGCTCTAACACTGATGATCCACCTACAAATGTGAACTGACGTTCAAAAATAAAACATTTGAAAACGGACCATTTTCCACATTTCTGAAGCATGACGTAATGGGGGGATGTTATCTCTTTTGTCGAAAATCAGCCGTTTTTGCTCGAACATTAAATGCCTCCAAATGGTATTTAATTAACTTCCCGAGCCCCTGGAAGCATGAAAATCACTTTAAACATGCTAATTTTAGCTCTAACACTGATGATCCACCTACAAATGTGAACTGACGTTCAAAAATAAAACATTTGAAAACGGACCATTTTCCACATTTCTGAAGCATGACGTAATGGGGGGGTGTTATCTCTTTTGTCGAAAATCAGCCGTTTTTGCTCGAACATTAAATGCCTCCAAATGGTATTTATTTCACTTCCCGGGGTGAAGAAACCCTTTTTGAGAACTCAGAGTGAGTAAATTGGCCATTTTCATGCACTTTTAACCATTCCATTAATCTTGTGTTTTGGGCCCCTGGAAGCATGAAAATCACTTTAAACATGCTAATTTTAGCTCTAACACTGATGATCCACCTACAAATGTGAACTGACGTTCAAAAATAAAACATTTGAAAACGGACCATTTTCCACATTTCTGAAGCATGACGTAATGGGGGGGGTGTTATCTCTTTTGTCGAAAATCAGCCGTTTTTGCTCGAACATTAAATGCCTCCAAATGGTATTTATTTCACTTCCCGGGGTGAAGAAACCCTTTTTGAGAACTCAGAGTGAGTAAATTGGCCATTTTCATGCACTTTTAACCATTCCATTAATCTTGTGTTTTGGGCCCCTGGAAGCATGAAAATCACTTTAAACATGCTAATTTTAGCTCTAACACTGATGATCCACCTACAAATGTGAACTGACGTTCAAAAATAAAACATTTGAAAACGGACCATTTTCCACATTTCTGAAGCATGACGTAATGGGGGGATGTTATCTCTTTTGTCGAAAATCAGCCGTTTTTGCTCGAACATTAAATGCCTCCAAATGGTATTTAATTAACTTCCCGAGCCCCTGGAAGCATGAAAATCACTTTAAACATGCTAATTTTAGCTCTAACACTGATGATCCACCTACAAATGTGAACTGACGTTCAAAAATAAAACATTTGAAAACGGACCATTTTCCACATTTCTGAAGCATGACGTAATGGGGGGGGTGTTATCTCTTTTGTCGAAAATCAGCCGTTTTTGCTCGAACATTAAATGCCTCCAAATGGTATTTATTTCACTTCCCGGGGTGAAGAAACCCTTTTTGAGAACTCAGAGTGAGTAAATTGGCCATTTTCATGCACTTTTAACCATTCCATTAATCTTGTGTTTTGGGCCCCTGGAAGCATGAAAATCACTTTAAACATGCTAATTTTAGCTCTAACACTGATGATCCACCTACAAATGTGAACTGACGTTCAAAAATAAAACATTTGAAAACGGACCATTTTCCACATTTCTGAAGCATGACGTAATGGGGGGGTGTTATCTCTTTTGTCGAAAATCAGCCGTTTTTGCTCGAACATTAAATGCCTCCAAATGGTATTTAATTAACTTCCCGGGGTGAAGAAACCCTTTTTGAGAACTCAGAGTGAGTAAATTGGCCATTTTCATGCACTTTTAACCATTCCATAAATCTTGTGTTTTGGGCCCCTGGAAGCATGAAAATCACTTTAAACATGCTAATTTTAGCTTTAACACTGATGATCCACCTACAAATGTGAACTGACGTTCAAAAATAAAACATTTGAAAACGGACCATTTTCCACATTTCTGAAGCATGACGTAATGGGGGGGTGTTATCTCTTTTGTCGAAAATCAGCCATTTTTGCTCGAACATTAAATGCCTCCAAATGGTATTTAATTAACTTCCCGAGCCCCTGGAAGCATGAAAATCACTTTAAACATGCTAATTTTAGCTCTAACACTGATGATCCACCTACAAATGTGAACTGACGTTCAAAAATAAAACATTTGAAAACGGACCATTTTCCACATTTCTGAAGCATGACGTAATGGGGGGGTGTTATCTCTTTTGTCGAAAATCAGCCGTTTTTGCTCGAACATTAAATGCCTCCAAATGGTATTTATTTCACTTCCCGGGGTGAAGAAACCCTTTTTGAGAACTCAGAGTGAGTAAATTGGCCATTTTCATGCACTTTTAACCATTCCATTAATCTTGTGTTTTGGGCCCCTGGAAGCATGAAAATCACTTTAAACATGCTAATTTTAGCTCTAACACTGATGATCCACCTACAAATGTGAACTGACGTTCAAAAATAAAACATTTGAAAACGGACCATTTTCCACATTTCTGAAGCATGACGTAATGGGGGGATGTTATCTCTTTTGTCGAAAATCAGCCGTTTTTGCTCGAACATTAAATGCCTCCAAATGGTATTTAATTAACTTCCCGAGCCCCTGGAAGCATGAAAATCACTTTAAACATGCTAATTTTAGCTCTAACACTGATGATCCACCTACAAATGTGAACTGACGTTCAAAAATAAAACATTTGAAAACGGACCATTTTCCACATTTCTGAAGCATGACGTAATGGGGGGGTGTTATCTCTTTTGTCGAAAATCAGCCGTTTTTGCTCGAACATTAAATGCCTCCAAATGGTATTTATTTCACTTCCCGGGGTGAAGAAACCCTTTTTGAGAACTCAGAGTGAGTAAATTGGCCATTTTCATGCACTTTTAACCATTCCATTAATCTTGTGTTTTGGGCCCCTGGAAGCATGAAAATCACTTTAAACATGCTAATTTTAGCTCTAACACTGATGATCCACCTACAAATGTGAACTGACGTTCAAAAATAAAACATTTGAAAACGGACCATTTTCCACATTTCTGAAGCATGACGTAATGGGGGGGGTGTTATCTCTTTTGTCGAAAATCAGCCGTTTTTGCTCGAACATTAAATGCCTCCAAATGGTATTTATTTCACTTCCCGGGGTGAAGAAACCCTTTTTGAGAACTCAGAGTGAGTAAATTGGCCATTTTCATGCACTTTTAACCATTCCATTAATCTTGTGTTTTGGGCCCCTGGAAGCATGAAAATCACTTTAAACATGCTAATTTTAGCTCTAACACTGATGATCCACCTACAAATGTGAACTGACGTTCAAAAATAAAACATTTGAAAACGGACCATTTTCCACATTTCTGAAGCATGACGTAATGGGGGGATGTTATCTCTTTTGTCGAAAATCAGCCGTTTTTGCTCGAACATTAAATGCCTCCAAATGGTATTTAATTAACTTCCCGAGCCCCTGGAAGCATGAAAATCACTTTAAACATGCTAATTTTAGCTCTAACACTGATGATCCACCTACAAATGTGAACTGACGTTCAAAAATAAAACATTTGAAAACGGACCATTTTCCACATTTCTGAAGCATGACGTAATGGGGGGGTGTTATCTCTTTTGTCGAAAATCAGCCGTTTTTGCTCGAACATTAAATGCCTCCAAATGGTATTTATTTCACTTCCCGGGGTGAAGAAACCCTTTTTGAGAACTCAGAGTGAGTAAATTGGCCATTTTCATGCACTTTTAACCATTCCATTAATCTTGTGTTTTGGGCCCCTGGAAGCATGAAAATCACTTTAAACATGCTAATTTTAGCTCTAACACTGATGATCCACCTACAAATGTGAACTGACGTTCAAAAATAAAACATTTGAAAACGGACCATTTTCCACATTTCTGAAGCATGACGTAATGGGGGGGGTGTTATCTCTTTTGTCGAAAATCAGCCGTTTTTGCTCGAACATTAAATGCCTCCAAATGGTATTTATTTCACTTCCCGGGGTGAAGAAACCCTTTTTGAGAACTCAGAGTGAGTAAATTGGCCATTTTCATGCACTTTTAACCATTCCATTAATCTTGTGTTTTGGGCCCCTGGAAGCATGAAAATCACTTTAAACATGCTAATTTTAGCTCTAACACTGATGATCCACCTACAAATGTGAACTGACGTTCAAAAATAAAACATTTGAAAACGGACCATTTTCCACATTTCTGAAGCATGACGTAATGGGGGGGTGTTATCTCTTTTGTCGAAAATCAGCCGTTTTTGCTCGAACATTAAATGCCTCCAAATGGTATTTAATTAACTTCCCGAGCCCCTGGAAGCATGAAAATCACTTTAAACATGCTAATTTTAGCTCTAACACTGATGATCCACCTACAAATGTGAACTGACGTTCAAAAATAAAACATTTGAAAACGGACCATTTTCCACATTTCTGAAGCATGACGTAATGGGGGGGTGTTATCTCTTTTGTCGAAAATCAGCCGTTTTTGCTCGAACATTAAATGCCTCCAAATGGTATTTAATTAACTTCCCGGGGTGAAGAAACCCTTTTTGAGAACTCAGAGTGAGTAAATTGGCCATTTTCATGCACTTTTAACCATTCCATAAATCTTGTGTTTTGGGCCCCTGGAAGCATGAAAATCACTTTAAACATGCAAATTTTAGCTCTAACACTGATGATCCACCTACAAATGTGAACTGATGTTCAAAAATAAAACATTTGAAAACGGACCATTTTCCACATTTCTGAAGCATGACGTAATGGGGGGGTGTTATCTCTTTTATCGAAAATCAGCCGTTTTTGCTCGAACATTAAATGCCTCCAAATGGTATTTAATTAACTTCCCGAGCCCCTGGAAGCATGAAAATCACTTTAAACATGCTAATTTTAGCTCTAACACTGATGATCCACCTACAAATGTGAACTGACGTTCAAAAATAAAACATTTGAAAACGGACCATTTTCCACATTTCTGAAGCATGACGTAATGGGGGGGTGTTATCTCTTTTGTCGAAAATCAGCCGTTTTTGCTCGAACATTAAATGCCTCCAAATGGTATTTAATTAACTTCCCGGGGTGAAGAAACCCTTTTTGAGAACTCAGAGTGAGTAAATTGGCCATTTTCATGCACTTTTAACCATTCCATAAATCTTGTGTTTTGGGCCCCTGGAAGCATGAAAATCACTTTAAACATGCTAATTTTAGCTCTAACACTGATGATCCACCTACAAATGTGAACTGACGTTCAAAAATAAAACATTTGAAAACGGACCATTTTCCACATTTCTGAAGCATGACGTAATGGGGGGGTGTTATCTCTTTTGTCGAAAATCAGCCGTTTTTGCTCGAACATTAAATGCCTCCAAATGGTATTTATTTCACTTCCCGGGGTGAAGAAACCCTTTTTGAGAACTCAGAGTGAGTAAATTGGCCATTTTCATGCACTTTTAACCATTCCATTAATCTTGTGTTTTGGGCCCCTGGAAGCATGAAAATCACTTTAAACATGCTAATTTTAGCTCTAACACTGATGATCCACCTACAAATGTGAACTGACGTTCAAAAATAAAACATTTGAAAACGGACCATTTTCCACATTTCTGAAGCATGACGTAATGGGGGGGTGTTATCTCTTTTGTCGAAAATCAGCCGTTTTTGCTCGAACATTAAATGCCTCCAAATGGTATTTAATTAACTTCCCGAGCCCCTGGAAGCATGAAAATCACTTTAAACATGCTAATTTTAGCTCTAACACTGATGATCCACCTACAAATGTGAACTGACGTTCAAAAATAAAACATTTGAAAACGGACCATTTTCCACATTTCTGAAGCATGACGTAATGGGGGGGTGTTATCTCTTTTGTCGAAAATCAGCCGTTTTTGCTCGAACATTAAATGCCTCCAAATGGTATTTAATTAACTTCCCGGGGTGAAGAAACCCTTTTTGAGAACTCAGAGTGAGTAAATTGGCCATTTTCATGCACTTTTAACCATTCCATAAATCTTGTGTTTTGGGCCCCTGGAAGCATGAAAATCACTTTAAACATGCTAATTTTAGCTTTAACACTGATGATCCACCTACAAATGTGAACTGACGTTCAAAAATAAAACATTTGAAAACGGACCATTTTCCACATTTCTGAAGCATGACGTAATGGGGGGGTGTTATCTCTTTTGTCGAAAATCAGCCATTTTTGCTCGAACATTAAATGCCTCCAAATGGTATTTAATTAACTTCCCGAGCCCCTGGAAGCATGAAAATCACTTTAAACATGCTAATTTTAGCTCTAACACTGATGATCCACCTACAAATGTGAACTGACGTTCAAAAATAAAACATTTGAAAACGGACCATTTTCCACATTTCTGAAGCATGACGTAATGGGGGGGTGTTATCTCTTTTGTCGAAAATCAGCCGTTTTTGCTCGAACATTAAATGCCTCCAAATGGTATTTATTTCACTTCCCGGGGTGAAGAAACCCTTTTTGAGAACTCAGAGTGAGTAAATTGGCCATTTTCATGCACTTTTAACCATTCCATTAATCTTGTGTTTTGGGCCCCTGGAAGCATGAAAATCACTTTAAACATGCTAATTTTAGCTCTAACACTGATGATCCACCTACAAATGTAAACTGACGTTCAAAAATAAAACATTTGAAAACGGACCATTTTCCACATTTCTGAAGCATGACGTAATGGGGGGATGTTATCTGTTTTGTCGAAAATCAGCCGTTTTTGCTCGAACATTAAATGCCTCCAAATGGTATTTAATTAACTTCCCGAGCCCCTGGAAGCATGAAAATCACTTTAAACATGCTAATTTTAGCTCTAACACTGATGATCCACCTACAAATGTGAACTGACGTTCAAAAATAAAACATTTGAAAACGGACCATTTTCCACATTTCTGAAGCATGACGTAATGGGGGGGTGTTATCTCTTTTGTCGAAAATCAGCCGTTTTTGCTCGAACATTAAATGCCTCCAAATGGTATTTATTTCACTTCCCGGGGTGAAGAAACCCTTTTTGAGAACTCAGAGTGAGTAAATTGGCCATTTTCATGCACTTTTAACCATTCCATTAATCTTGTGTTTTGGGCCCCTGGAAGCATGAAAATCACTTTAAACATGCTAATTTTAGCTCTAACACTGATGATCCACCTACAAATGTGAACTGACGTTCAAAAATAAAACATTTGAAAACGGACCATTTTCCACATTTCTGAAGCATGACGTAATGGGGGGGGTGTTATCTCTTTTGTCGAAAATCAGCCGTTTTTGCTCGAACATTAAATGCCTCCAAATGGTATTTATTTCACTTCCCGGGGTGAAGAAACCCTTTTTGAGAACTCAGAGTGAGTAAATTGGCCATTTTCATGCACTTTTAACCATTCCATTAATCTTGTGTTTTGGGCCCCTGGAAGCATGAAAATCACTTTAAACATGCTAATTTTAGCTCTAACACTGATGATCCACCTACAAATCTGAACTGACGTTCAAAAATAAAACATTTGAAAACGGACCATTTTCCACATTTCTGAAGCATGACGTAATGGGGGGGTGTTATCTCTTTTGTCGAAAATCAGCCGTTTTTGCTCGAACATTAAATGCCTCCAAATGGTATTTAATTAACTTCCCGAGCCCCTGGAAGCATGAAAATCACTTTAAACATGCTAATTTTAGCTCTAACACTGATGATCCACCTACAAATGTGAACTGACGTTCAAAAATAAAACATTTGAAAACGGACCATTTTCCACATTTCTGAAGCATGACGTAATGGGGGGGTGTTATCTCTTTTGTCGAAAATCAGCCGTTTTTGCTCGAACATTAAATGCCTCCAAATGGTATTTAATTAACTTCCCGGGGTGAAGAAACCCTTTTTGAGAACTCAGAGTGAGTAAATTGGCCATTTTCATGCACTTTTAACCATTCCATAAATCTTGTGTTTTGGGCCCCTGGAAGCATGAAAATCACTTTAAACATGCAAATTTTAGCTCTAACACTGATGATCCACCTACAAATGTGAACTGATGTTCAAAAATAAAACATTTGAAAACGGACCATTTTCCACATTTCTGAAGCATGACGTAATGGGGGGGTGTTATCTCTTTTATCGAAAATCAGCCGTTTTTGCTCGAACATTAAATGCCTCCAAATGGTATTTAATTAACTTCCCGAGCCCCTGGAAGCATGAAAATCACTTTAAACATGCTAATTTTAGCTCTAACACTGATGATCCACCTACAAATGTGAACTGACGTTCAAAAATAAAACATTTGAAAACGGACGATTTTCCACATTTCTGAAGCATGACGTAATGGGGGGGTGTTATCTCTTTTGTCGAAAATCAGCCGTTTTTGCTCGAACATTAAATGCCTCCAAATGGTATTTAATTAACTTCCCGGGGTGAAGAAACCCTTTTTGAGAACTCAGAGTGAGTAAATTGGCCATTTTCATGCACTTTTAACCATTCCATAAATCTTGTGTTTTGGGCCCCTGGAAGCATGAAAATCACTTTAAACATGCTAATTTTAGCTCTAACACTGATGATCCACCTACAAATGTGAACTGACGTTCAAAAATAAAACATTTGAAAACGGACCATTTTCCACATTTCTGAAGCATGACGTAATGGGGGGGTGTTATCTCTTTTGTCGAAAATCAGCCGTTTTTGCTCGAACATTAAATGCCTCCAAATGGTATTTAATTAACTTCCCGGGGTGAAGAAACCCTTTTTGAGAACTCAGAGTGAGTAAATTGGCCATTTTCATGCACTTTTAACCATTCCATAAATCTTGTGTTTTGGGCCCCTGGAAGCATGAAAATCACTTTAAACATGCTAATTTTAGCTCTAACACTGATGATCCACCTACAAATGTGAACTGACGTTCAAAAATAAAACATTTGAAAACGGACCATTTTCCACATTTCTGAAGCAAGACGTAATGGGGGGGTGTTATCTCTTTTGTCGAAAATCAGCCATTTTTGCTCGAACATTAAATGCCTCCAAATGGTATTTAATTAACTTCCCGAGCCCCTGGAAGCATGAAAATCACTTTAAACATGCTCATTTTAGCTCTAACACTGATGATCCACCTACAAATGTGAACTGACATTCAAAAATAAAACATTTGAAAACGGACCATTTTCCACATTTCTGAAGCATGACGTAATGGGGGGGTGTTATCTCTTTTGTCGAAAATCAGCCGTTTTTGCTCGAACAATAAATGCCTCCAAATGGTATTTAATTAACTTCCCGAGCCCCTGGAAGCATGAAAATCACTTTAAACATGCTAATTTTAGCTCTAACACTGATGATCCACCTACAAATGTGAACTGACGTTCAAAAATAAAACATTTGAAAACGGACCATTTTCCACATTTCTGAAGCATGACGTAATGGGGGGGTGTTATCTCTTTTGTCGAAAATCAGCCGTTTTTGCTCGAACATTAAATGCCTCCAAATGGTATTTAATTAACTTCCCGGGGTGAAGAAACCCTTTTTGAGAACTCAGAGTGAGTAAATTGGCCATTTTCATGCACTTTTAACCATTCCATAAATCTTGTGTTTTGGGCCCCTGGAAGCATGAAAATCACTTTAAACATGCTAATTTTAGCTCTAACACTGATGATCCACCTACAAATGTGAACTGACGTTCAAAAATAAAACATTTGAAAACGGACCATTTTCCACATTTCTGAAGCATGACGTAATGGGGGGGTGTTATCTCTTTTGTCGAAAATCAGCCGTTTTTGCTCGAACATTAAATGCCTCCAAATGGTATTTAATTAACTTCCCGAGCCCCTGGAAGCATGAAAATCACTTTAAACATGCTAATTTTAGCTCTAACACTGATGATCCACCTACAAATGTGAACTGACGTTCAAAAATAAAACATTTGAAAACGGACCATTTTCCACATTTCTGAAGCATGACGTAATGGGGGGGTGTTATCTCTTTTGTCGAAAATCAGCCGTTTTTGCTCGAACATTAAATGCCTCCAAATGGTATTTAATTAACTTCCCGGGGTGAAGAGACCCTTTTTGAGAACTCAGAGTGAGTAAATTGGCCATTTTCATGCACTTTTAACCATTCCATAAATCTTGTGTTTTGGGCCCCTGGAAGCATGAAAATCACTTTAAACATGCTAATTTTAGCTCTAACACTGATGATCCACCTACAAATGTGAACTGACGTTCAAAAATAAAACATTTGAAAACGGACCATTTTCCACATTTCTGAAGCATGACGTAATGGGGGGGTGTTATCTCTTTTGTCGAAAATCAGCCGTTTTTGCTCGAACATTAAATGCCTCCAAATGGTATTTATTTCACTTCCCGAGCCCCTGGAAGCATGAAAATCACTTTAAACATGCTAATTTTAGCTCTAACACTGATGATCCACCTACAAATGTGAACTGACGTTCAAAAATAAAACATTTGAAAACGGACCATTTTCCACATTTCTGAAGCATGACGTAATGGGGGGGTGTTATCTCTTTTGTCGAAAATCAGCCGTTTTTGCTCGAACATTAAATGCCTCCAAATGGTATTTAATTAACTTCCCGAGCCCCTGGAAGCATGAAAATCACTTTAAACATGCTAATTTTAGCTCTAACACTGATGATCCACCTACAAATGTGAACTGACGTTCAAAAATAAAACATTTGAAAACGGACTATTTTCCACATTTCTGAAGCATGACGTAATGGGGGGGTGTTATCTCTTTTGTCGAAAATCAGCCGTTTTTGCTCGAACAATAAATGCCTCCAAATGGTATTTAATTAACTTCCCGGGGTGAAGAAACCCTTTTTGAGAACTCAGAGTGAGTAAATTGGCCATTTTCATGCACTTTTAACCATTCCATAAATCTTGTGTTTTGGGCCCCTGGAAGCATGAAAATCACTTTAAACATGCTAATTTTAGCTCTAACACTGATGATCCACCTACAAATGTGAACTGACGTTCAAAAATAAAACATTTGAAAACGGACCATTTTCCACATTTCTGAAGCATGACGTAATGGGGGGGTGTTATCTCTTTTGTCGAAAATCAGCCGTTTTTGCTCGAACATTAAATGCCTCCAAATGGTATTTAATTAACTTCCCGAGCCCCTGGAAGCATGAAAATCACTTTAAACATGCTAATTTTAGCTCTAACACTGATGATCCACCTACAAATGTAAACTGACGTTCAAAAATAAAACATTTGAAAACGGACCATTTTCCACATTTCTGAAGCATGACGTAATGGGGGGGTGTTATCTCTTTTGTCGAAAATCAGCCGTTTTTGCTCGAACATTAAATGCCTCCAAATGGTATTTATTTCACTTCCCGGGGTGAAGAAACCCTTTTTGAGAACTCAGAGTGAGTAAATTGGCCATTTTCATGCACTTTTAACCATTCCATAAATCTTGTGTTTTGGGCCCCTGGAAGCATGAAAATCACTTTAAACATGCTAATTTTAGCTCTAACACTGATGATCCACCTACAAATGTGAACTGACGTTCAAAAATAAAACATTTGAAAACAGACCATTTTCCACATTTCTGAAGCATGACGTAATGGGGGGGTGTTATCTCTTTTGTCGAAAATCAGCCGTTTTTGCTCGAACATTAAATGCCTCCAAATGGTATTTAATTAACTTCCCGAGCCCCTGGAAGCATGAAAATCACTTTAAACATGCTAATTTTAGCTCTAACACTGATGATCCACCTACAAATGTGAACTGACGATCAAAAATAAAACATTTGAAAACGGACCATTTTCCACATTTCTGAAGCATGACGTAATGGGGGGGTGTTATCTCTTTTGTCGAAAATCAGCCGTTTTTGCTCGAACATTAAATGCCTCCAAATGGTATTTAATTAACTTCCCGGGGTGAAGAAACCCTTTTTGAGAACTCAGAGTGAGTAAATTGGCCATTTTCATGCACTTTTAACCATTCCATAAATCTTGTGTTTTGGGCCCCTGGAAGCATGAAAATCACTTTAAACATGCTAATTTTAGCTCTAACACTGATGATCCACTTACAAATGTGAACCGACGTTCAAAAATAAAACATTTGAAAACAGACCATTTTCCACATTTCTGAAGCATGACGTAATGGGGGGGTGTTATCTCTTTTGTCGAAAATCAGCCGTTTTTGCTCGAACATTAAATGCCTCCAAATGGTATTTATTTCACTTCCCGAGCCCCTGGAAGCATGAAAATCACTTTAAACATGCTAATTTTAGCTCTAACACTGATGATCCACCTACAAATGTGAACTGACGTTCAAAAATAAAACATTTGAAAACGGACCATTTTCCACATTTCTGAAGCATGACGTAATGGGGGGGTGTTATCTCTTTTGTCGAAAATCAGCCGTTTTTGCGCGAACATTAAATGCCTCCAAATGGTATTTATTTCACTTCCCGAGCCCAGGAAGCATGAAAATCACTTTAAACATGCTAATTTTAGCTCTAACACTGATGATCCACCTACAAATGTGAACTGACGTTCAAAAATAAAACATTTGAAAACGGACCATTTTCCACATTTCTGAAGCATGACGTAATGGGGGGGTGTTATCTCTTTTGTCGAAAATCAGCCGTTTTTGCTCAAACATTAAATGCCTCCAAATGGTATTTAATTAACTTCCCGAGCCCCTGGAAGCATGAAAATCACTTTAAACATGCTAATTTTAGCTCTAACACTGATGATCCACCTACAAATGTGAACTGACGTTCAAAAATAAAACATTTGAAAACGGACCATTTTCCACATTTCTGAAGCATGACGTAATGGGGGGGTGTTATCTCTTTTGTCGAAAATCAGCCGTTTTTGCTCGAACATTAAATGCCTCCAAATGGTATTTAATTAACTTCCCGGGGTGAAGAAACCCTTTTTGAGAACTCAGAGTGAGTAAATTGGCCATTTTCATGCACTTTTAACCATTCCATAAATCTTGTGTTTTAGGCCCCTGGAAGCATGAAAATCACTTTAAACATGCTAATTTTAGCTCTAACACTGATGATCCACCTACAAATGTGAACTGACGTTCAAAAATAAAACATTTGAAAACGGACCATTTTCCACATTTCTGAAGCATGACGTAATGGGGGGGTGTTATCTCTTTTGTCGAAAATCAGCCGTTTTTGCTCGAACATTAAATGCCTCCAAATGGTATTTATTTCACTTCCCGGGGTGAAGAAACCCTTTTTGAGAACTCGGAGTGAGTAAATTGGCCATTTTCATGCACTTTTAACCATTCCATTAATCTTGTGTTTTGGGCCCCTGGAAGCATGAAAATCACTTTAAACATGCTAATTTTAGCTCTAACACTGATGATCCACCTACAAATGTGAACTGACGTTCAAAAATAAAACATTTGAAAACGGACCATTTTCCACATTTCTGAAGCATGACGTAATGGGGGGGTGTTATCTCTTTTGTCGAAAATCAGCCGTTTTTGCTCGAACATTAAATGCCTCCAAATGGTATTTAATTAACTTCCCGAGCCCCTGGAAGCATGAAAATCACTTTAAACATGCTAATTTTAGCTCTAACACTGATGATCCACCTACAAATGTGAACTGACGTTCAAAAATAAAACATTTGAAAACGGACCATTTTCCACATTTCTGAAGCATGACGTAATGGGGGGGTGTTATCTCTTTTGTCGAAAATCAGCCGTTTTTGCTCGAACATTAAATGCCTCCAAATGGTATTTAATTAACTTCCCGGGGTGAAGAAACCCTTTTTGAGAACTCAGAGTGAGTAAATTGGCCATTTTCATGCACTTTTAACCATTCCATAAATCTTGTGTTTTGGGCCCCTGGAAGCATGAAAATCACTTTAAACATGCTAATTTTAGCTCTAACACTGATGATCCACCTACAAATGTGAACTGACGTTCAAAAATAAAACATTTGAAAACGGACCATTTTCCACATTTCTGAAGCATGACGTAATGGGGGGGTGTTATCTCTTTTGTCGAAAATCAGCCGTTTTTGCTCGAACATTAAATGCCTCCAAATGGTATTTATTTCACTTCCCGAGCCCCTGGAAGCATGAAAATCACTTTAAACATGCTAATTTTAGCTCTAACACTGATGATCCACCTACAAATGTGAACTGACGTTCAAAAATAAAACATTTGAAAACGGACCATTTTCCACATTTCTGAAGCATGATGTAATGGGGGGGTGTTATCTCTTTTGTCGAAAATCAGCTGTTTTTGCGCGAACATTAAATGCCTCCAAATGGTATTTATTTCACTTCCCGAGCCCCTGGAAGCATGAAAATCACTTTAAACATGCTAATTTTAGCTCTAACACTGATGATCCACCTACAAATGTGAACTGACGTTCAAAAATAAAACATTTGAAAACGGACCATTTTCCACATTTCTGAAGCATGACGTAATGGGGGGGTGTTATCTCTTTTGTCGAAAATCAGCCGTTTTTGCTCGAACATTAAATGCCTCCAAATGGTATTTAATTAACTTCCCGAGCCCCTGGAAGCATGAAAATCACTTTAAACATGCTAATTTTAGCTCTAACACTGATGATCCACCTACAAATGTGAACTGACGTTCAAAAATAAAACATTTGAAAACGGACCATTTTCCACATTTCTGAAGCATGACGTAATGGGGGGGTGTTATCTCTTTTGTCGAAAATCAGCCGTTTTTGCTCGAACATTAAATGCCTCCAAATGGTATTTAATTAACTTCCCGGGGTGAAGAAACCCTTTTTGAGAACTCAGAGTGAGTAAATTGGCCATTTTCATGCACTTTTAACCATTCCATAAATCTTGTGTTTTGGGCCCCTGGAAGCATGAAAATCACTTTAAACATGCTAATTTTAGCTCTAACACTGATGATCCACCTACAAATGTGAACTGACGTTCAAAAATAAAACATTTGAAAACGGACCATTTTCCACATTTCTGAAGCATGACGTAATGGGGGGGTGTTATCTCTTTTGTCGAAAATCAGCCGTTTTTGCTCGAACATTAAATGCCTCCAAATGGTATTTAATTAACTTCCCGAGCCCCTGGAAGCATGAAAATCACTTTAAACATGCTAATTTTAGCTCTAACACTGATGATCCACCTACAAATGTGAACTGACGTTCAAAAATAAAACATTTGAAAACGGACCATTTTCCACATTTCTGAAGCATGACGTAATGGGGGGGTGTTATCTCTTTTGTCGAAAATCAGCCGTTTTTGCTCGAACATTAAATGCCTCCAAATGGTATTTAATTAACTTCCCGGGGTGAAGAAACCCTTTTTGAGAACTCAGAGTGAGTAAATTGGCCATTTTCATGCACTTTTAACCATTCCATAAATCTTGTGTTTTGGGCCCCTGGAAGCATGAAAATCACTTTAAACATGCTAATTTTAGCTCTAACACTGATGATCCACCTACAAATGTGAACTGACGTTCAAAAATAAAACATTTGAAAACGGACCATTTTCCACATTTCTGAAGCATGACGTAATGGGGGGGTGTTATCTCTTTTGTCGAAAATCAGCCGTTTTTGCTCGAACATTAAATGCCTCCAAATGGTATTTATTTCACTTCCCGAGCCCCTGGAAGCATGAAAATCACTTTAAACATGCTAATTTTAGCTCTAACACTGATGATCCACCTACAAATGTGAACTGACGTTCAAAAATAAAACATTTGAAAACGGACCATTTTCCACATTTCTGAAGCATGACGTAATGGGGGGGTGTTATCTCTTTTGTCGAAAATCAGCCGTTTTTGCTCGAACATTAAATGCCTCCAAATGGTATTTATTTCACTTCCCGAGCCCCTGGAAGCATGAAAATCACTTTAAACATGCTAATTTTAGCTCTAACACTGATGATCCACCTACAAATGTGAACTGACGTTCAAAAATAAAACATTTGAAAACGGACCATTTTCCACATTTCTGAAGCATGACGTAATGGGGGGGTGTTATCTCTTTTGTCGAAAATCAGCCGTTTTTGCTCGAACATTAAATGCCTCCAAATGGTATTTAATTAACTTCCCGAGCCCCTGGAAGCATGAAAATCACTTTAAACATGCTAATTTTAGCTCTAACACTGATGATCCACCTACAAATGTGAACTGACGTTCAAAAATAAAACATTTGAAAACGGACCATTTTCCACATTTCTGAAGCATGACGTAATGGGGGGGGTGTTATCTCTTTTGTCGAAAATCAGCCGTTTTTGCTCGAACATTAAATGCCTCCAAATGGTATTTAATTAACTTCCCGAGCCCCTGGAAGCATGAAATCACTTTAAACATGCTAATTTTAGCTCTAACACTGATGATCACCTACAAATGTGAACTGACGTTCAAAAATAAAACATTTGAAAACGGACCATTTTCCACATTTCTGAAGCATGACGTAATGGGGGGGTGTTATCTCTTTTGTCGAAAATCAGCCGTTTTTGCTCGAACATTAAATGCCTCCAAATGGTATTTATTTCACTTCCCGGGGTGAAGAAACCCTTTTTGAGAACTCAGAGTGAGTAAATTGGCCATTTTCATGCACTTTTAACCATTCCATTAATCTTGTGTTTTGGGCCCCTGGAAGCATGAAAATCACTTTAAACATGCTAATTTTAGCTCTAACACTGATGATCCACCTACAAATGTGAACTGACGTTCAAAAATAAAACATTTGAAAACGGACCATTTTCCACATTTCTGAAGCATGACGTAATGGGGGGGTGTTATCTCTTTTGTCGAAAATCAGCCGTTTTTGCTCGAACATTAAATGCCTCCAAATGGTATTTAATTAACTTCCAGAGCCCCTGGAAGCATGAAAATCACTTTAAACATGCTAATTTTAGCTCTAACACTGATGAACCACCTACAAATGTGAACTGACGTTCAAAAATAAAACATTTGAAAACGGACCATTTTCCACATTTCTGAAGCATGACGTAATGGGGGGGTGTTATCTCTTTTGTCGAAAATCAGCCGTTTTTGCTCGAACATTAAATGCCTCCAAATGGTATTTATTTCACTTCCCGAGCCCCTGGAAGCATGAAAATCACTTTAAACATGCTAATTTTAGCTCTAACACTGATGATCCACCTACAAATGTGAACTGACGTTCAAAAATAAAACATTTGAAAACGGACCATTTTCCACATTTCTGAAGCATGACGTAATGGGGGGGGGTTATCTCTTTTGTCGAAAATCAGCCGTTTTTGCTCGAACAATAAATGCCTCCAAATGGTATTTAATTAACTTCCCGAGCCCCTGGAAGCATGATAATCACTTTAAACATGCTAATTTTAGCTCTAACACTGATGACCCACCTACAAATGTGAACTGACGTTCAAAAATAAAACATTTGAAAACGGACCATTTTCCACATTTCTGAAGCATGACGTAATGGGGGGGTGTTATCTCTTTTGTCGAAAATCAGCCGTTTTTGCTCGAACATTAAATGCCTCCAAATGGTATTTAATTAACTTCCCGGGGTGAAGAAACCCTTTTTGAGAACTCAGAGTGAGTAAATTGGCCATTTTCATGCACTTTTAACCATTCCATAAATCTTGTGTTTTGGGCCCCTGGAAGCATGAAAATCACTTTAAACATGCTAATTTTAGCTCTAACACTGATGATCTACCTACAAATGTGAACTGACGTTCAAAAATCAAACATTTGAAAACGGACCATTTTCCACATTTCTGAAGCATGACGTAATGGGGGGGTGTTATCTCTTTTGTCGAAAATCAGCCGTTTTTGCTCGAACATTAAATGCCTCCAAATGGTATTTAATTAACTCCCCGAGCCCCTGGAAGCATGAAAATCACTTTAAACATGCTAATTTTAGCTCTAACACTGATGATCCACCTACAAATGTGAACGGACGTTCAAAAATAAAACATTTGAAAACGGACCATTTTCCACATTTCTGAAGCATGACGTAATGGGGGGGTGTTATCACTTTTGTCGAAAATCAGCCGTTTTTGCTCGAACATTAAATGCCTCCAAATGGTATTTAATTAACTTCCCGAGCCCCTGGAAGCATGAAAATCACTTTAAACATGCTAATTTTAGCTCTAACACTGATGATCCACCTACAAATGTGAACTGACGTTCAAAAATAAAACATTTGAAAACGGACCATTTTCCACATTTCTGAAGCATGACGTAATGGGGGGGGTGTTATCTCTTTTGTCGAAAATCAGCCGTTTTTGCTCGAACATTAAATGCCTCCAAATGGTATTTAATTAACTTCCCGAGCCCCTGGAAGCATGAAAATCACTTTAAACATGCTAATTTTAGCTCTAACACTGATGATCACCTACAAATGTGAACTGACGTTCAAAAATAAAACATTTGAAAACTGACCATTTTCCACATTTCTGAAGCATGACGTAATGGGGGGGTGTTATCTCTTTTGTCGAAAATCAGCCGTTTTTGCTCGAACATTAAATGCCTCCAAATGGTATTTATTTCACTTCCCGGGGTGAAGAAACCCTTTTTGAGAACTCAGAGTGAGTAAATTGGCCATTTTCATGCACTTTTAACCATTCCATTAATCTTGTGTTTTGGGCCCCTGGAAGCATGAAAATCACTTTAAACATGCTAATTTTAGCTCTAACACTGATGATCCACCTACAAATGTGAACTGACGTTCAAAAATAAAACATTTGAAAACGGACCATTTTCCACATTTCTGAAGCATGACGTAATGGGGGGGTGTTATCTCTTTTGTCGAAAATCAGCTGTTTTTGCTTGAACATTAAATGCCTCCAAATGGTATTTAATTAACTTCCCGAGCCCCTGGAAGCATGAAAATCACTTTAAACATGCTAATTTTAGCTCTAACACTGATGATCCACCTACAAATGTGAACTGACGTTCAAAAATAAAACATTTGAAAACGGACCATTTTCCACATTTCTGAAGCATGACGTAATGGGGGGGTGTTATCTCTTTTGTCGAAAATCAGCCTTTTTTGCTCGAACATTAAATGCCTCCAAATGGTATTTATTTCACTTCCCGAACCCCTGGAAGCATGAAAATCACTTTAAACATGCTAATTTTAGCTCTAACACTGATGATCCACCTACAAATGTGAACTGACGTTCAAAAATAAAACATTTGAAAACGGACCATTTTCCACATTTCTGAAGCATGACGTAATGGGGGGGTGTTATCTCTTTTGTCGAAAATCAGCCGTTTTTGCTCGAACATTAAATGCCTCCAAATGGTATTTAATTAACTTCCCGAGCCCCTGGAAGCATGATAATCACTTTAAACATGCTAATTTTAGCTCTAACACTGATGATCCACCTACAAATGTGAACTGACGTTCAAAAATAAAACATTTGAAAACGGACCATTTTCCACATTTCTGAAGCATGACGTAATGGGGGGGGTGTTATCTCTTTTGTCGAAAATCTGCTGTTTTTGCTCGAACATTAAATGCCTCCAAATGGTATTTAATTAACTTCCCGGGGTGAAGCAACCCTTTTTGAGAACTCAGAGTGAGTAAATTGGCCATTTTCATGCTCTTTTAACCATTCCATAAATCTTGTGTTTTGGGCCCCTGGAAGCATGAAAATCACTTTAAACATGCTAATTTTAGCTCTAACACTGATGATCTACCTACAAATGTGAACTGACGTTCAAAAATAAAACATTTGAAAACGGACCATTTTCCACATTTCTGAAGCATGACGTAATGGGGGGGTGTTATCTCTTTTGTCGAAAATCAGCCGTTTTTGCTCGAACATTAAATGCCTCCAAATGGTATTTAATTAACTTCCCGAGCCCCTGGAAGCATGAAAATCACTTTAAACATGCTAATTTTAGCTCTAACACTGATGATCCACCTACAAATGTGAACTGACGTTCAAAAATAAAACATTTGAAAACGGACCATTTTCCACATTTCTGAAGCATGACGTAATGGGGGGGTGTTATCTCTTTTGTCGAAAATCTGCTGTTTTTGCTCGAACATTAAATGCCTCCAAATGGTATTTATTTCACTTCCCGAGCCCCTGGAAGCATGAAAATCACTTTAAACATGCTAATTTTAGCTCTAACACTGATGATCCACCTACAAATGTGAACTGACGTTCAAAAATAAAACATTTGAAAACGGACCATTTTCCACATTTCTGAAGCATGACGTAATGGGGGGGTGTTATCTCTTTTGTCGAAAATCAGCCGTTTTTGCTCGAACATTAAATGCCTCCAAATGGTATTTAATTAACTTCCCGAGCCCCTGGAAGCATGAAAATCACTTTAAACATGCTAATTTTAGCTCTAACACTGATGATCCACCTACAAATGTGAACTGACGTTCAAAAATAAAACATTTGAAAACGGACCATTTTCCACATTTCTGAAGCATGACGTAATGGGGGGGGTGTTATCTCTTTTGTCGAAAATCAGCCGTTTTTGCTCGAACATTAAATGCCTCCAAATGGTATTTAATTAACTTCCCGGGGTGAAGAAACCCTTTTTGAGAACTCAGAGTGAGTAAATTGGCCATTTTCATGCACTTTTAACCATTCCATTAATCTTGTGTTTTGGGCCCCTGGAAGCATGAAAATCACTTTAAACATGCTAATTTTAGCTCTAACACTGATGATCCACCTACAAATGTGAACTGACGTTCAAAAATAAAACATTTGAAAACGGACCATTTTCCACATTTCTGAAGCATGACGTAATGGGGGGGTGTTATCTCTTTTGTCGAAAATCAGCCGTTTTTGCTCGAACATTAAATGCCTCCAAATGGTATTTATTTCACTTCCCGAGCCCCTGGAAGCATGAAAATCACTTTAAACATGCTAATTTTAGCTCTAACACTGATGATCCACCTACAAATGTGAACTGACGTTCAAAAATAAAACATTTGAAAACGGACCATTTTCCACATTTCTGAAGCATGACGTAATGGGGGGGTGTTATCTCTTTTGTCGAAAATCAGCCGTTTTTGCTCGAACATTAAATGCCTCCAAATGGTATTTATTTCACTTCCCGAGCCCCTGGAAGCATGAAAATCACTTTAAACATGCTAATTTTAGCTCTAACACTGATGATCCACCTACAAATGTGAACTGACGTTCAAAAATAAAACATTTGAAAACGGACCATTTTCCACATTTCTGAAGCATGACGTAATGGGGGGGTGTTATCTCTTTTGTCGAAAATCAGCCGTTTTTGCTCGAACATTAAATGCCTCCAAATGGTATTTAATTAACTTCCCGGGGTGAAGAAACCCTTTTTGAGAACTCAGAGTGAGTAAATTGGCCATTTTCATGCACTTTTAACCATTCCATAAATCTTGTGTTTTGGGCCCCTGGAAGCATGAAAATCACTTTAAACATGCTAATTTTAGCTCTAACACTGATGATCTACCTACAAATGTGAACTGACGTTCAAAAATAAAACATTTGAAAACGGACCATTTTCCACATTTCTGAAGCATGACGTAATGGGGGGGTGTTATCTCTTTTGTCGAAAATCAGCCGTTTTTGCTCGAACATTAAATGCCTCCAAATGGTATTTAATTAACTTCCCGAGCCCCTGGAAGCATGAAAATCACTTTAAACATGCTAATTTTAGCTCTAACACTGATGATCCACCTACAAATGTGAACTGACGTTCAAAAATAAAACATTTGAAAACGGACCATTTTCCACATTTCTGAAGCATGACGTAATGGGGGGGTGTTATCTCTTTTGTCGAAAATCAGCCGTTTTTGCTCGAACATTAAATGCCTCCAAATGGTATTTATTTAACTTCCCGGGGTGAAGAAACCCTTTTTGAGAACTCAGAGTGAGTAAATTGGCCATTTTCATGCACTTTTAACCATTCCATAAATCTTGTGTTTTGGGCCCCTGGAAGCATGAAAATCACTTTAAACATGCTAATTTTAGCTCTAACACTGATGATCCACCTACAAATGTGAACTGACGTTCAAAAATAAAACATTTGAAAACGGACCATTTTCCACATTTCTGAAGCATGACGTAATGGGGGGGTGTTATCTCTTTTGTCGAAAATCAGCCGTTTTTGTTCGAACATTAAATGCCTCCAAATGGTATTTGATTAACTTCCCCAGCCCCTGGAAGCATGAAAATCACTTTAAACATGCTAATTTTAGCTCTAACACTGATGATCCACCTACAAATGTGAACTGACGTTCAAAAATAAAACATTTGAAAACGGACCATTTTCCACATTTCTGAAGCATGACGTAATGGGGGGGTGTTATCTCTTTTGTCGAAAATCAGCCGTTTTTGCTCGAACGTTAAATGCCTCCAAATGGTATTTAATTAACTTCCCGGGGTGAAGAAACCCTTTTTGAGAACTCAGAGTGAGTAAATTGGCCATTTTCATGCACTTTTAACCATTCCATAAATCTTGTGTTTTGGGCCCCTGGAAGCATGAAAATCACTTTAAACATGCTAATTTTAGCTCTAACACTGATGATCCACCTACAAATGTGAACTGACGTTCAAAAATAAAACATTTGAAAACGGACCATTTTCCACATTTCTGAAGCATGACGTAATGGGGGGTGTTATCTCTTTTGTCGAAAATCAGCCGTTTTTGCTCGAACATTAAATGCCTCCAAATGGTATTTAATTAACTTCCCGAGCCCCTGGAAGCATGAAAATCACTTTAAACATGCTAATTTTAGCTCTAACACTGATGATCCACCTACAAATGTGAACTGACGTTCAAAAATAAAACATTTGAAAACGGACCATTTTCCACATTTCTGAAGCATGACGTAATGGGGGGGTGTTATCTCTTTTGTCGAAAATCAGCCGTTTTTGCTCGAACATTAAATGCCTCCAAATGGTATTTAATTAACTTCCCGAGCCCCTGGAAGCATAAAAATCACTTTAAACATGCTAATTTTAGCTCTAACACTGATGATCCACCTACAAATGTGAACTGACGTTCAAAAATAAAACATTTGAAAACGGACCATTTTCCACATTTCTGAAGCATGACGTAATGGGGGGGTGTTATCTCTTTTGTCGAAAATCAGCCTTTTTTGCTCGAACATTAAATGCCTCCAAATGGTATTTAATTAACTTCCCGGGGTGAAGAAACCCTTTTTGAGAACTCAGAGTGAGTAAATTGGCCATTTTCATGCACTTTTAACCATTCCATAAATCTTGTGTTTTGGGCCCCTGGAAGCATGAAAATCACTTTAAACATGCTAATTTTAGCTCTAACACCGATGATCCACCTACAAATGTGAACTGACGTTCAAAAATAAAACATTTGAAAACGGACCATTTTCCACATTTCTGAAGCATGACGTAATGGGGGGGTATTATCTCTTTTGTCGAAAATCAGCCGTTTTTGCTCGAACATTAAATGCCTCCAAATGGTATTTAATTAACTTCCCGAGCCCCTGGAAGCATGAAAATCACTTTAAACATGCTAATTTTAGCTCTAACACTGATGATCCACCTACAAATGTGAACTGACGTTCAAAAATAAAACATTTGAAAACGGACCATTTTCCACATTTCTGAAGCATGACGTAATGGGGGGGTGTTATCTCTTTTGTCGAAAATCAGCCGTTTTTGCTCGAACATTAAATGCCTCCAAATGGTATTTTTTTCACTTCCCGAGCCCCTGGAAGCATGAAAATCACTTTAAACATGCTAATTTTAGCTCTAACACTGATGATCCACCTACAAATGTGAACTGACGTTCAAAAATAAAACATTTGAAAACGGACCATTTTCCACATTTCTGAAGCATGACGTAATGGGGGGTGTTATCTCTTTTGTCGAAAATCAGCCGTTTTTGCTCGAACATTAAATGCCTCCAAATGGTATTTAATTAACTTCCCGAGCCCCTGGAAGCATGAAAATCACTTTAAACATGCTAATTTTAGCTCTAACACTGATGATCCACCTACAAATGTGAACTGACGTTCAAAAATAAAACATTTGAAAACGGACCATTTTCCACATTTCTGAAGCATGACGTAATGGGGGGGTGTTATCTCTTTTGTCGAAAATCAGCCGTTTTTGCTCGAACATTAAATGCCTCCAAATGGTATTTAATTAACTTCCCGGGGTGAAGAAACCCTTTTTGAGAACTCAGAGTGAGTAAATTGGCCATTTTCATGCACTTTTAACCATTCCATAAATCTTGTGTTTTGGGCCCCTGGAAGCATGAAAATCACTTTAAACATGCTAATTTTATCTCTAACACTGATGATCCACCTACAAATGTGAACTGACGTTCAAGAATAAAACATTTGAAAACGGACCATTTTCCACATTTCTGAAGCATGACGTAATGGGGGGGTGTTATCTCCTTTGTCGAAAATCAGCCGTTTTTGCTCGAACATTAAATGCCTCCAAATGGTATTTAATTAACTTCCCGAGCCCCTGGAAGCATGAAAATCACTTTAAACATGCTAATTTTAGCTCTAACACTGATGATCCACCTACAAATGTGAACTGACGTTCAAAAATAAAACATTTGAAAACGGACCATTTTCCACATTTCTGAAGCATGACGTAATGGGGGGGTGTTATCTCTTTTGTCGAAAATCAGCCGTTTTTGCTCGAACATTAAATGCCTCCAAATGGTATTTATTTCACTTCCCGGGGTGAAGAAACCCTTTTTGAGAACTCAGAGTGAGTAAATTGGCCATTTTCATGCACTTTTAACCATTCCATTAATCTTGTGTTTTGGGCCCCTGGAAGCATGAAAATCACTTTAAACATGCTAATTTTAGCTCTAACACTGATGATCCACCTACAAATGTGAACTGACGTTCAAAAATAAAACATTTGAAAAC
This sequence comes from Lissotriton vulgaris, assembly GCF_964263255.1. Taxonomy (NCBI): domain Eukaryota; kingdom Metazoa; phylum Chordata; class Amphibia; order Caudata; family Salamandridae; genus Lissotriton; species Lissotriton vulgaris. The sequence goes on along the minus strand of NW_028243775.1, from coordinate 143,680 downwards.
GGACCATTTTCCACATTTCTGAAGCATGACGTAATGGGGGGGTGTTATCTCTTTTGTCGAAAATCAGCCGTTTTTGCTCGAACATTAAATGCCTCCAAATGGTATTTATTTCACTTCCCGAGCCCCTGGAAGCATGAAAATCACTTTAAACATGCTAATTTTAGCTCTAACACTGATGATCCACCGACAAATGTGAACTGACGTTCAAAAATAAAACATTTGAAAACGGACCATTTTCCACATTTCTGAAGCATGACGTAATGGGGGGGTGTTATCTCTTTTGTCGAAAATCAGCCGTTTTTGCTCGAACATTAAATGCCTCCAAATGGTATTTAATTAACTTCCCGAGCCCCTGGAAGCATGAAAATCACTTTAAACATGCTAATTTTAGCTCTAACACTGATGATCCACCTACAAATGTGAACTGACGTTCAAAAATAAAACATTTGAAAACGGACCACTTTCCACATTTCTGAAGCATGACGTAATGGGGGGGGTGTTATCTCTTTTGTCGAAAATCAGCCGTTTTTGCTCGAACATTAAATGCCTCCAAATGGTATTTAATTAACTTCCCGAGCCCCTGGAAGCATGAAAATCACTTTAAACATGCTAATTTTAGCTCTAACACTGATGATCCACCTACAAATGTGAACTGACGTTCAAAAATAAAACATTTGAAAACGGACCATTTTCCACATTTCTGAAGCATGACGTAATGGGGGGGTGTTATCTCTTTTGTCGAAAATCTGCTGTTTTTGCTCGAACATTAAATGCCTCCAAATGGTATTTATTTCACTTCCCGGGGTGAAGAAACCCTTTTTGAGAACTCAGAGTGAGTAAATTGGCCATTTTCATGCACTTTTAACCATTCCATTAATCATGTGTTTTGGGCCCCTGGAAGCATGAAAATCACTTTAAACATGCTAATTTTAGCTCTAACACTGATGATCCACCTACAAATGTGAACTGACGTTCAAAAATAAAACATTTGAAAACGGACCATTTTCCACATTTCTGAAGCATGACGTAATGGGGGGGTGTTATCTCTTTTGTCGAAAATCAGCCGTTTTTGCTCGAACATTAAATGCCTCCAAATGGTATTTAATTAACTTCCCGAGCCCCTGGAAGCATGAAAATCACTTTAAACATGCTAATTTTAGCTCTAACACTGATGATCCACCTACAAATGTGAACTGACGTTCAAAAATAAAACATTTGAAAACGGACCATTTTCCACATTTCTGAAGCATGACGTAATGGGGGGGTGTTATCTCTTTTGTCGAAAATCAGCCGTTTTTGCTCGAACATTAAATGCCTCCAAATGGTATTTATTTCACTTCCCGAGCCCCTGGAAGCATGAAAATCACTTTAAACATGCTAATTTTAGCTCTAACACTGATGATCCACCTACAAATGTGAACTGACGTTCAAAAATAAAACATTTGAAAACGGACCATTTTCCACATTTCTGAAGCATGACGTAATGGGGGGGTGTTATCTCTTTTGTCGAAAATCAGCCGTTTTTGCTCGAACATTAAATGCCTCCAAATGGTATTTAATTAACTTCCCGAGCCTGGAAGCATGAAAATCACTTTAAACATGCTAATTTTAGCTCTAACACTGATGATCCACCTACAAATGTGAACTGACGTTCAAAAATAAAACATTTGAAAACGGACCATTTTCCACATTTCTGAAGCATGACGTAATGGGGGGGTGTTATCTCTTTTGTCGAAAATCAGCCGTTTTTGCTCGAACATTAAATGCCTCCAAATGGTATTTAATTAACTTCCCGGGGTGAAGAAACCCTTTTTGAGAACTCAGAGTGAGTAAATTGGCCATTTTCATGCACTTTTAACCATTCCATTAATCTTGTGTTTTGGGCCCCTGGAAGCATGAAAATCACTTTAAACATGCTAATTTTAGCTCTAACACTGATGATCCACCTACAAATGTGAACTGACGTTCAAAAATAAAACATTTGAAAACGGACCATTTTCCACATTTCTGAAGCATGACGTAATGGGGGGGTGTTATCTCTTTTGTCGAAAATCAGCCGTTTTTGCTCGAACATTAAATGCCTCCAAATGGTATTTATTTCACTTCCCGAGCCCCTGGAAGCATGAAAATCACTTTAAACATGCTAATTTTAGCTCTAACACTGATGATCCACCTACAAATGTGAACTGACGTTCAAAAATAAAACATTTGAAAACGGACCATTTTCCACATTTCTGAAGCATGACGTAATGGGGGGGTGTTATCTCTTTTGTCGAAAATCAGCCGTTTTTGCTCGAACATTAAATGCCTCCAAATGGTATTTATTTCACTTCCCGAGCCCCTGGAAGCATGAAAATCACTTTAAACATGCTAATTTTAGCTCTAACACTGATGATCCACCTACAAATGTGAACTGACGTTCAAAAATAAAACATTTGAAAACGGACCATTTTCCACATTTCTGAAGCATGACGTAATGGGGGGGTGTTATCTCTTTTGTCGAAAATCAGCCGTTTTTGCTCGAACATTAAATGCCTCCAAATGGTATTTAATTAACTTCCCGGGGTGAAGAAACCCTTTTTGAGAACTCAGAGTGAGTAAATTGGCCATTTTCATGCACTTTTAACCATTCCATAAATCTTGTGTTTTGGGCCCCTGGAAGCATGAAAATCACTTTAAACATGCTAATTTTAGCTCTAACACTGATGATCTACCTACAAATGTGAACTGACATTCAAAAATAAAACATTTGAAAACGGACCATTTTCCACATTTCTGAAGCATGACGTAATGGGGGGGTGTTATCTCTTTTGTCGAAAATCAGCCGTTTTTGCTCGAACATTAAATGCCTCCAAATGGTATTTAATTAACTTCCCGAGCCCCTGGAAGCATGAAAATCACTTTAAACATGCTAATTTTAGCTCTAACACTGATGATCCACCTACAAATGTGAACTGACGTTCAAAAATAAAACATTTGAAAACGGACCATTTTCCACATTTCTGAAGCATGACGTAATGGGGGGGTGTTATCTCTTTTGTCGAAAATCAGCCGTTTTTGCTCGAACATTAAATGCCTCCAAATGGTATTTATTTAACTTCCCGGGGTGAAGAAACCCTTTTTGAGAACTCAGAGTGAGTAAATTGGCCATTTTCATGCACTTTTAACCATTCCATAAATCTTGTGTTTTGGGCCCCTGGAAGCATGAAAATCACTTTAAACATGCTAATTTTAGCTCTAACACTGATGATCCACCTACAAATGTGAACTGACGTTCAAAAATAAAACATTTGAAAACGGACCATTTTCCACATTTCTGAAGCATGACGTAATGGGGGGGTGTTATCTCTTTTGTCGAAAATCAGCCGTTTTTGTTCGAACATTAAATGCCTCCAAATGGTATTTGATTAACTTCCCCAGCCCCTGGAAGCATGAAAATCACTTTAAACATGCTAATTTTAGCTCTAACACTGATGATCCACCTACAAATGTGAACTGACGTTCAAAAATAAAACATTTGAAAACGGACCATTTTCCACATTTCTGAAGCATGACGTAATGGGGGGGTGTTATCTCTTTTGTCGAAAATCAGCCGTTTTTGCTCGAACATTAAATGCCTCCAAATGGTATTTAATTAACTTCCCGGGGTGAAGAAACCCTTTTTGAGAACTCAGAGTGAGTAAATTGGCCATTTTCATGCACTTTTAACCATTCCATAAATCTTGTGTTTTGGGCCCCTGGAAGCATGAAAATCACTTTAAACATGCTAATTTTAGCTCTAACACTGATGATCCACCTACAAATGTGAACTGACGTTCAAAAATAAAACATTTGAAAACGGACCATTTTCCACATTTCTGAAGCATGACGTAATGGGGGGTGTTATCTCTTTTGTCGAAAATCAGCCGTTTTTGCTCGAACATTAAATGCCTCCAAATGGTATTTAATTAACTTCCCGAGCCCCTGGAAGCATGAAAATCACTTTAAACATGCTAATTTTAGCTCTAACACTGATGATCCACCTACAAATGTGAACTGACGTTCAAAAATAAAACATTTGAAAACGGACCATTTTCCACATTTCTGAAGCATGACGTAATGGGGGGGTGTTATCTCTTTTGTCGAAAATCAGCCGTTTTTGCTCGAACATTAAATGCCTCCAAATGGTATTTAATTAACTTCCCGAGCCCCTGGAAGCATAAAAATCACTTTAAACATGCTAATTTTAGCTCTAACACTGATGATCCACCTACAAATGTGAACTGACGTTCAAAAATAAAACATTTGAAAACGGACCATTTTCCACATTTCTGAAGCATGACGTAATGGGGGGGTGTTATCTCTTTTGTCGAAAATCAGCCTTTTTTGCTCGAACATTAAATGCCTCCAAATGGTATTTAATTAACTTCCCGGGGTGAAGAAACCCTTTTTGAGAACTCAGAGTGAGTAAATTGGCCATTTTCATGCACTTTTAACCATTCCATAAATCTTGTGTTTTGGGCCCCTGGAAGCATGAAAATCACTTTAAACATGCTAATTTTAGCTCTAACACTGATGATCCACCTACAAATGTGAACTGACGTTCAAAAATAAAACATTTGAAAACGGACCATTTTCCACATTTCTGAAGCATGACGTAATGGGGGGGTGTTATCTCTTTTGTCGAAAATCAGCCGTTTTTGCTCGAACATTAAATGCCTCCAAATGGTATTTATTTCACTTCCCGAGCCCCTGGAAGCATGAAAATCACTTTAAACATGCTAATTTTAGCTCTAACACTGATGATCCACCTACAAATGTGAACTGACGTTCAAAAATAAAACATTTGAAAACGGACCATTTTCCACATTTCTGAAGCATGACGTAATGGGGGGGTGTTATCTCTTTTGTCGAAAATCAGCCGTTTTTGCTCGAACATTAAATGCCTCCAAATGGTATTTAATTAACTTCCCGAGCCTGGAAGCATGAAAATCACTTTAAACATGCTAATTTTAGCTCTAACACTGATGATCCACCTACAAATGTGAACTGACGTTCAAAAATAAAACATTTGAAAACGGACCATTTTCCACATTTCTGAAGCATGACGTAATGGGGGGGTGTTATCTCTTTTGTCGAAAATCAGCCGTTTTTGCTCGAACATTAAATGCCTCCAAATGGTATTTAATTAACTTCCCGGGGTGAAGAAACCCTTTTTGAGAACTCAGAGTGAGTAAATTGGCCATTTTCATGCACTTTTAACCATTCCATTAATCTTGTGTTTTGGGCCCCTGGAAGCATGAAAATCACTTTAAACATGCTAATTTTAGCTCTAACACTGATGATCCACCTACAAATGTGAACTGACGTTCAAAAATAAAACATTTGAAAACGGACCATTTTCCACATTTCTGAAGCATGACGTAATGGGGGGGTGTTATCTCTTTTGTCGAAAATCAGCCGTTTTTGCTCGAACATTAAATGCCTCCAAATGGTATTTATTTCACTTCCCGAGCCCCTGGAAGCATGAAAATCACTTTAAACATGCTAATTTTAGCTCTAACACTGATGATCCACCTACAAATGTGAACTGACGTTCAAAAATAAAACATTTGAAAACGGACCATTTTCCACATTTCTGAAGCATGACGTAATGGGGGGGTGTTATCTCTTTTGTCTAAAATCAGCCGTTTTTGCTCGAACATTAAATGCCTCCAAATGGTATTTATTTCACTTCCCGAGCCCCTGGAAGCATGAAAATCACTTTAAACATGCTAATTTTAGCTCTAACACTGATGATCCACCTACAAATGTGAACTGACGTTCAAAAATAAAACATTTGAAAACGGACCATTTTCCACATTTCTGAAGCATGACGTAATGGGGGGGTGTTATCTCTTTTGTCGAAAATCAGCCGTTTTTGCTCGAACATTAAATGCCTCCAAATGGTATTTAATTAACTTCCCGGGGTGAAGAAACCCTTTTTGAGAACTCAGAGTGAGTAAATTGGCCATTTTCATGCACTTTTAACCATTCCATAAATCTTGTGTTTTGGGCCCCTGGAAGCATGAAAATCACTTTAAACATGCTAATTTTAGCTCTAACACTGATGATCTACCTACAAATGTGAACTGACATTCAAAAATAAAACATTTGAAAACGGACCATTTTCCACATTTCTGAAGCATGACGTAATGGGGGGGTGTTATCTCTTTTGTCGAAAATCAGCCGTTTTTGCTCGAACATTAAATGCCTCCAAATGGTATTTAATTAACTTCCCGAGCCCCTGGAAGCATGAAAATCACTTTAAACATGCTAATTTTAGCTCTAACACTGATGATCCACCTACAAATGTGAACTGACGTTCAAAAATAAAACATTTGAAAACGGACCATTTTCCACATTTCTGAAGCATGACGTAATGGGGGGGTGTTATCTCTTTTGTCGAAAATCAGCCGTTTTTGCTCGAACATTAAATGCCTCCAAATGGTATTTATTTAACTTCCCGGGGTGAAGAAACCCTTTTTGAGAACTCAGAGTGAGTAAATTGGCCATTTTCATGCACTTTTAACCATTCCATAAATCTTGTGTTTTGGGCCCCTGGAAGCATGAAAATCACTTTAAACATGCTAATTTTAGCTCTAACACTGATGATCCACCTACAAATGTGAACTGACGTTCAAAAATAAAACATTTGAAAACGGACCATTTTCCACATTTCTGAAGCATGACGTAATGGGGGGGTGTTATCTCTTTTGTCGAAAATCAGCCGTTTTTGTTCGAACATTAAATGCCTCCAAATGGTATTTGATTAACTTCCCCAGCCCCTGGAAGCATGAAAATCACTTTAAACATGCTAATTTTAGCTCTAACACTGATGATCCACCTACAAATGTGAACTGACGTTCAAAAATAAAACATTTGAAAACGGACCATTTTCCACATTTCTGAAGCATGACGTAATGGGGGGGTGTTATCTCTTTTGTCGAAAATCAGCCGTTTTTGCTCGAACATTAAATGCCTCCAAATGGTATTTAATTAACTTCCCGGGGTGAAGAAACCCTTTTTGAGAACTCAGAGTGAGTAAATTGGCCATTTTCATGCACTTTTAACCATTCCATAAATCTTGTGTTTTGGGCCCCTGGAAGCATGAAAATCACTTTAAACATGCTAATTTTAGCTCTAACACTGATGATCCACCTACAAATGTGAACTGACGTTCAAAAATAAAACATTTGAAAACGGACCATTTTCCACATTTCTGAAGCATGACGTAATGGGGGGTGTTATCTCTTTTGTCGAAAATCAGCCGTTTTTGCTCGAACATTAAATGCCTCCAAATGGTATTTAATTAACTTCCCGAGCCCCTGGAAGCATGAAAATCACTTTAAACATGCTAATTTTAGCTCTAACACTGATGATCCACCTACAAATGTGAACTGACGTTCAAAAATAAAACATTTGAAAACGGACCATTTTCCACATTTCTGAAGCATGACGTAATGGGGGGGTGTTATCTCTTTTGTCGAAAATCAGCCGTTTTTGCTCGAACATTAAATGCCTCCAAATGGTATTTAATTAACTTCCCGAGCCCCTGGAAGCATAAAAATCACTTTAAACATGCTAATTTTAGCTCTAACACTGATGATCCACCTACAAATGTGAACTGACGTTCAAAAATAAAACATTTGAAAACGGACCATTTTCCACATTTCTGAAGCATGACGTAATGGGGGGGTGTTATCTCTTTTGTCGAAAATCAGCCTTTTTTGCTCGAACATTAAATGCCTCCAAATGGTATTTAATTAACTTCCCGGGGTGAAGAAACCCTTTTTGAGAACTCAGAGTGAGTAAATTGGCCATTTTCATGCACTTTTAACCATTCCATAAATCTTGTGTTTTGGGCCCCTGGAAGCATGAAAATCACTTTAAACATGCTAATTTTAGCTCTAACACCGATGATCCACCTACAAATGTGAACTGACGTTCAAAAATAAAACATTTGAAAACGGACCATTTTCCACATTTCTGAAGCATGACGTAATGGGGGGGTGTTATCTCTTTTGTCGAAAATCAGCCGTTTTTGCTCGAACATTAAATGCCTCCAAATGGTATTTAATTAACTTCCCGAGCCCCTGGAAGCATGAAAATCAATTTAAACATGCTAATTTTAGCTCTAACACTGATGATCCACCTACAAATGTGAACTGACGTTCAAAAATAAAACATTTGAAAACGGACCATTTTCCACATTTCTGAAGCATGACGTAATGGGGGGGTGTTATCTCTTTTGTCGAAAATCAGCCGTTTTTGCTCGAACATTAAATGCCTCCAAATGGTATTTTTTTCACTTCCCGAGCCCCTGGAAGCATGAAAATCACTTTAAACATGCTAATTTTAGCTCTAACACTGATGATCCACCTACAAATGTGAACTGACGTTCAAAAATAAAACATTTGAAAACGGACCATTTTCCACATTTCTGAAGCATGACGTAATGGGGGGTGTTATCTCTTTTGTCGAAAATCAGCCGTTTTTGCTCGAACATTAAATGCCTCCAAATGGTATTTAATTAACATCCCGAGCCCCTGGAAGCATGAAAATCACTTTAAACATGCTAATTTTAGCTCTAACACTGATGATCCACCTACAAATGTGAACTGACGTTCAAAAATAAAACATTTGAAAACGGACCATTTTCCACATTTCTGAAGCATGACGTAATGGGGGGGTGTTATCTCTTTTGTCGAAAATCAGCCGTTTTTGCTCGAACATTAAATGCCTCCAAATGGTATTTAATTAACTTCCCGGGGTGAAGAAACCCTTTTTGAGAACTCAGAGTGAGTAAATTGGCCATTTTCATGCACTTTTAACCATTCCATAAATCTTGTGTTTTGGGCCCCTGGAAGCATGAAAATCACTTTAAACATGCTAATTTTAGCTCTAACACTGATGATCCACCTACAAATGTGAACTGACGTTCAAGAATAAAACATTTGAAAACGGACCATTTTCCACATTTCTGAAGCATGACGTAATGGGGGGGTGTTATCTCCTTTGTCGAAAATCAGCCGTTTTTGCTCGAACATTAAATGCCTCCAAATGGTATTTAATTAACTTCCCGAGCCCCTGGAAGCATGAAAATCACTTTAAACATGCTAATTTTAGCTCTAACACTGATGATCCACCTACAAATGTGAACTGACGTTCAAAAATAAAACATTTGAAAACGGACCATTTTCCACATTTCTGAAGCATGACGTAATGGGGGGGTGTTATCTCTTTTGTCGAAAATCAGCCGTTTTTGCTCGAACATTAAATGCCTCCAAATGGTATTTATTTCACTTCCCGGGGTGAAGAAACCCTTTTTGAGAACTCAGAGTGAGTAAATTGGCCATTTTCATGCACTTTTAACCATTCCATTAATCTTGTGTTTTGGGCCCCTGGAAGCATGAAAATCACTTTAAACATGCTAATTTTAGCTCTAACACTGATGATCCACCTACAAATGTGAACTGACGTTCAAAAATAAAACATTTGAAAACGGACCATTTTCCACATTTCTGAAGCATGACGTAATGGGGGGGTGTTATCTCTTTTGTCGAAAATCAGCCGTTTTTGCTCGAACATTAAATGCCTCCAAATGGTATTTATTTCACTTCCCGAGCCCCTGGAAGCATGAAAATCACTTTAAACATGCTAATTTTAGCTCTAACACTGATGATCCACCTACAAATGTGAACTGACGTTCAAAAATAAAACATTTGAAAACGGACCATTTTCCACATTTCTGAAGCATGACGTAATGGGGGGGTGTTATCTCTTTTGTCGAAAATCAGCCGTTTTTGCTCGAACATTAAATGCCTCCAAATGGTATTTAATTAACTTCCCGAGCCCCTGGAAGCATGAAAATCACTTTAAACATGCTAATTTTAGCTCTAACACTGATGATCCACCTACAAATGTGAACTGACGTTCAAAAATAAAACATTTGAAAACGGACCACTTTCCACATTTCTGAAGCATGACGTAATGGGGGGGTGTTATCTCTTTTGTCGAAAATCAGCCGTTTTTGCTCGAACATTAAATGCCTCCAAATGGTATTTATTTCACTTCCCGGGGTGAAGAAACCCTTTTTGAGAACTCAGAGTGAGTAAATTGGCCATTTTCATGCACTTTTAACCATTCCATTAATCTTGTGTTTTGGGCCCCTGGAAGCATGAAAATCACTTTAAACATGCTAATTTTAGCTCTAACACTGATGATCCACCTACAAATGTGAACTGACGTTCAAAAATAAAACATTTGAAAACGGACCATTTTCCACATTTCTGAAGCATGACGTAATGGGGGGGTGTTATCTCTTTTGTCGAAAATCAGCCGTTTTTGCTCGAACATTAAATGCCTCCAAATGGTATTTAATTAACTTCCCGAGCCCCTGGAAGCATGAAAATCACTTTAAACATGCTAATTTTAGCTCTAACACTGATGATCCACCTACAAATGTGAACTGACGTTCAAAAATAAAACATTTGAAAACGGACCACTTTCCACATTTCTGAAGCATGACGTAATGGGGGGGTGTTATCTCTTTTGTCGAAAATCAGCCGTTTTTGCTCGAACATTAAATGCCTCCAAATGGTATTTATTTCACTTCCCGGGGTGAAGAAACCCTTTTTGAGAACTCAGAGTGAGTAAATTGGCCATTTTCATGCACTTTTAACCATTCCATTAATCTTGTGTTTTGGGCCCCTGGAAGCATGAAAATCACTTTAAACATGCTAATTTTAGCTCTAACACTGATGATCCACCTACAAATGTGAACTGACGTTCAAAAATAAAACATTTGAAAACGGACCATTTTCCACATTTCTGAAGCATGACGTAATGGGGGGGTGTTATCTCTTTTGTCGAAAATCAGCCGTTTTTGCTCGAACATTAAATGCCTCCAAATGGTATTTATTTCACTTCCCGAGCCCCTGGAAGCATGAAAATCACTTTAAACATGCTAATTTTAGCTCTAACACTGATGATCCACCTACAAATGTGAACTGACGTTCAAAAATAAAACATTTGAAAACGGACCATTTTCCACATTTCTGAAGCATGACGTAATGGGGGGGTGTTATCTCTTTTGTCGAAAATCAGCCGTTTTTGCTCGAACATTAAATGCCTCCAAATGGTATTTAATTAACTTCCCGAGCCCCTGGAAGCATGAAAATCACTTTAAACATGCTAATTTTAGCTCTAACACTGATGATCCACCTACAAATGTGAACTGACGTTCAAAAATAAAACATTTGAAAACGGACCACTTTCCACATTTCTGAAGCATGACGTAATGGGGGGGGTGTTATCTCTTTTGTCGAAAATCAGCCGTTTTTGCTCGAACATTAAATGCCTCCAAATGGTATTTAATTAACTTCCCGAGCCCCTGGAAGCATGAAAATCACTTTAAACATGCTAATTTTAGCTCTAACACTGATGATCCACCTACAAATGTGAACTGACGTTCAAAAATAAAACATTTGAAAACGGACCATTTTCCACATTTCTGAAGCATGACGTAATGGGGGGGTGTTATCTCTTTTGTCGAAAATCAGCCGTTTTTGCTCGAACATTAAATGCCTCCAAATGGTATTTATTTAACTTCCCGGGGTGAAGAAACCCTTTTTGAGAACTCAGAGTGAGTAAATTGGCCATTTTCATGCACTTTTAACCATTCCATAAATCTTGTGTTTTGGGCCCCTGGAAGCATGAAAATCACTTTAAACATGCTAATTTTAGCTCTAACACTGATGATCCACCTACAAATGTGAACTGACGTTCAAAAATAAAACATTTGAAAACGGACCATTTTCCACATTTCTGAAGCATGACGTAATGGGGGGGTGTTATCTCTTTTGTCGAAAATCAGCCGTTTTTGTTCGAACATTAAATGCCTCCAAATGGTATTTGATTAACTTCCCCAGCCCCTGGAAGCATGAAAATCACTTTAAACATGCTAATTTTAGCTCTAACACTGATGATCCACCTACAAATGTGAACTGACGTTCAAAAATAAAACATTTGAAAACGGACCATTTTCCACATTTCTGAAGCATGACGTAATGGGGGGGTGTTATCTCTTTTGTCGAAAATCAGCCGTTTTTGCTCGAACATTAAATGCCTCCAAATGGTATTTAATTAACTTCCCGGGGTGAAGAAACCCTTTTTGAGAACTCAGAGTGAGTAAATTGGCCATTTTCATGCACTTTTAACCATTCCATAAATCTTGTGTTTTGGGCCCCTGGAAGCATGAAAATCACTTTAAACATGCTAATTTTAGCTCTAACACTGATGATCCACCTACAAATGTGAACTGACGTTCAAAAATAAAACATTTGAAAACGGACCATTTTCCACATTTCTGAAGCATGACGTAATGGGGGGTGTTATCTCTTTTGTCGAAAATCAGCCGTTTTTGCTCGAACATTAAATGCCTCCAAATGGTATTTAATTAACTTCCCGAGCCCCTGGAAGCATGAAAATCACTTTAAACATGCTAATTTTAGCTCTAACACTGATGATCCACCTACAAATGTGAACTGACGTTCAAAAATAAAACATTTGAAAACGGACCATTTTCCACATTTCTGAAGCATGACGTAATGGGGGGGTGTTATCTCTTTTGTCGAAAATCAGCCGTTTTTGCTCGAACATTAAATGCCTCCAAATGGTATTTAATTAACTTCCCGAGCCCCTGGAAGCATAAAAATCACTTTAAACATGCTAATTTTAGCTCTAACACTGATGATCCACCTACAAATGTGAACTGACGTTCAAAAATAAAACATTTGAAAACGGACCATTTTCCACATTTCTGAAGCATGACGTAATGGGGGGGTGTTATCTCTTTTGTCGAAAATCAGCCTTTTTTGCTCGAACATTAAATGCCTCCAAATGGTATTTAATTAACTTCCCGGGGTGAAGAAACCCTTTTTGAGAACTCAGAGTGAGTAAATTGGCCATTTTCATGCACTTTTAACCATTCCATAAATCTTGTGTTTTGGGCCCCTGGAAGCATGAAAATCACTTTAAACATGCTAATTTTAGCTCTAACACTGATGATCCACCTACAAATGTGAACTGACGTTCAAAAATAAAACATTTGAAAACGGACCATTTTCCACATTTCTGAAGCATGACGTAATGGGGGGGTGTTATCTCTTTTGTCGAAAATCAGCCGTTTTTGCTCGAACATTAAATGCCTCCAAATGGTATTTAATTAACTTCCCGAGCCCCTGGAAGCATGAAAATCACTTTAAACATGCTAATTTTAGCTCTAACACTGATGATCCACCTACAAATGTGAACTGACGTTCAAAAATAAAACATTTGAAAACGGACCATTTTCCACATTTCTGAAGCATGACGTAATGGGGGGGTGTTATCTCTTTTGTCGAAAATCAGCCGTTTTTGCTCGAACATTAAATGCCTCCAAATGGTATTTATTTCACTTCCCGAGCCCCTGGAAGCATGAAAATCACTTTAAACATGCTAATTTTAGCTCTAACACTGATGATCCACCTACAAATGTGAACTGACGTTCAAAAATAAAACATTTGAAAACGGACCATTTTCCACATTTCTGAAGCATGACGTAATGGGGGGGTGTTATCTCTTTTGTCGAAAATCAGCCGTTTTTGCTCGAACATTAAATGCCTCCAAATGGTATTTAATTAACTTCCCGAGCCTGGAAGCATGAAAATCACTTTAAACATGCTAATTTTAGCTCTAACACTGATGATCCACCTACAAATGTGAACTGACGTTCAAAAATAAAACATTTGAAAACGGACCATTTTCCACATTTCTGAAGCATGACGTAATGGGGGGGTGTTATCTCTTTTGTCGAAAATCAGCCGTTTTTGCTCGAACATTAAATGCCTCCAAATGGTATTTAATTAACTTCCCGGGGTGAAGAAACCCTTTTTGAGAACTCAGAGTGAGTAAATTGGCCATTTTCATGCACTTTTAACCATTCCATTAATCTTGTGTTTTGGGCCCCTGGAAGCATGAAAATCACTTTAAACATGCTAATTTTAGCTCTAACACTGATGATCCACCTACAAATGTGAACTGACGTTCAAAAATAAAACATTTGAAAACGGACCATTTTCCACATTTCTGAAGCATGACGTAATGGGGGGGTGTTATCTCTTTTGTCGAAAATCAGCCGTTTTTGCTCGAACATTAAATGCCTCCAAATGGTATTTATTTCACTTCCCGAGCCCCTGGAAGCATGAAAATCACTTTAAACATGCTAATTTTAGCTCTAACACTGATGATCCACCTACAAATGTGAACTGACGTTCAAAAATAAAACATTTGAAAACGGACCATTTTCCACATTTCTGAAGCATGACGTAATGGGGGGGTGTTATCTCTTTTGTCTAAAATCAGCCGTTTTTGCTCGAACATTAAATGCCTCCAAATGGTATTTATTTCACTTCCCGAGCCCCTGGAAGCATGAAAATCACTTTAAACATGCTAATTTTAGCTCTAACACTGATGATCCACCTACAAATGTGAACTGACGTTCAAAAATAAAACATTTGAAAACGGACCATTTTCCACATTTCTGAAGCATGACGTAATGGGGGGGTGTTATCTCTTTTGTCGAAAATCAGCCGTTTTTGCTCGAACATTAAATGCCTCCAAATGGTATTTAATTAACTTCCCGGGGTGAAGAAACCCTTTTTGAGAACTCAGAGTGAGTAAATTGGCCATTTTCATGCACTTTTAACCATTCCATAAATCTTGTGTTTTGGGCCCCTGGAAGCATGACAATCACTTTAAACATGCTAATTTTAGCTCTAACACTGATGATCTACCTACAAATGTGAACTGACATTCAAAAATAAAACATTTGAAAACGGACCATTTTCCACATTTCTGAAGCATGACGTAATGGGGGGGTGTTATCTCTTTTGTCGAAAATCAGCCGTTTTTGCTCGAACATTAAATGCCTCCAAATGGTATTTAATTAACTTCCCGAGCCCCTGGAAGCATGAAAATCACTTTAAACATGCTAATTTTAGCTCTAACACTGATGATCCACCTACAAATGTGAACTGACGTTCAAAAATAAAACATTTGAAAACGGACCATTTTCCACATTTCTGAAGCATGACGTAATGGGGGGGTGTTATCTCTTTTGTCGAAAATCAGCCGTTTTTGCTCGAACATTAAATGCCTCCAAATGGTATTTATTTAACTTCCCGGGGTGAAGAAACCCTTTTTGAGAACTCAGAGTGAGTAAATTGGCCATTTTCATGCACTTTTAACCATTCCATAAATCTTGTGTTTTGGGCCCCTGGAAGCATGAAAATCACTTTAAACATGCTAATTTTAGCTCTAACACTGATGATCCACCTACAAATGTGAACTGACGTTCAAAAATAAAACATTTGAAAACGGACCATTTTCCACATTTCTGAAGCATGACGTAATGGGGGGGTGTTATCTCTTTTGTCGAAAATCAGCCGTTTTTGTTCGAACATTAAATGCCTCCAAATGGTATTTGATTAACTTCCCCAGCCCCTGGAAGCATGAAAATCACTTTAAACATGCTAATTTTAGCTCTAACACTGATGATCCACCTACAAATGTGAACTGACGTTCAAAAATAAAACATTTGAAAACGGACCATTTTCCACATTTCTGAAGCATGACGTAATGGGGGGGTGTTATCTCTTTTGTCGAAAATCAGCCGTTTTTGCTCGAACATTAAATGCCTCCAAATGGTATTTAATTAACTTCCCGGGGTGAAGAAACCCTTTTTGAGAACTCAGAGTGAGTAAATTGGCCATTTTCATGCACTTTTAACCATTCCATAAATCTTGTGTTTTGGGCCCCTGGAAGCATGAAAATCACTTTAAACATGCTAATTTTAGCTCTAACACTGATGATCCACCTACAAATGTGAACTGACGTTCAAAAATAAAACATTTGAAAACGGACCATTTTCCACATTTCTGAAGCATGACGTAATGGGGGGTGTTATCTCTTTTGTCGAAAATCAGCCGTTTTTGCTCGAACATTAAATGCCTCCAAATGGTATTTAATTAACTTCCCGAGCCCCTGGAAGCATGAAAATCACTTTAAACATGCTAATTTTAGCTCTAACACTGATGATCCACCTACAAATGTGAACTGACGTTCAAAAATAAAACATTTGAAAACGGACCATTTTCCACATTTCTGAAGCATGACGTAATGGGGGGGTGTTATCTCTTTTGTCGAAAATCAGCCGTTTTTGCTCGAACATTAAATGCCTCCAAATGGTATTTAATTAACTTCCCGAGCCCCTGGAAGCATAAAAATCACTTTAAACATGCTAATTTTAGCTCTAACACTGATGATCCACCTACAAATGTGAACTGACGTTCAAAAATAAAACATTTGAAAACGGACCATTTTCCACATTTCTGAAGCATGACGTAATGGGGGGGTGTTATCTCTTTTGTCGAAAATCAGCCTTTTTTGCTCGAACATTAAATGCCTCCAAATGGTATTTAATTAACTTCCCGGGGTGAAGAAACCCTTTTTGAGAACTCAGAGTGAGTAAATTGGCCATTTTCATGCACTTTTAACCATTCCATAAATCTTGTGTTTTGGGCCCCTGGAAGCATGAAAATCACTTTAAACATGCTAATTTTAGCTCTAACACCGATGATCCACCTACAAATGTGAACTGACGTTCAAAAATAAAACATTTGAAAACGGACCATTTTCCACATTTCTGAAGCATGACGTAATGGGGGGGTGTTATCTCTTTTGTCGAAAATCAGCCGTTTTTGCTCGAACATTAAATGCCTCCAAATGGTATTTAATTAACTTCCCGAGCCCCTGGAGGCATGAAAATCAATTTAAACATGCTAATTTTAGCTCTAACACTGATGATCCACCTACAAATGTGAACTGACGTTCAAAAATAAAACATTTGAAAACGGACCATTTTCCACATTTCTGAAGCATGACGTAATGGGGGGGTGTTATCTCTTTTGTCGAAAATCAGCCGTTTTTGCTCGAACATTAAATGCCTCCAAATGGTATTTTTTTCACTTCCCGAGCCCCTGGAAGCATGAAAATCACTTTAAACATGCTAATTTTAGCTCTAACACTGATGATCCACCTACAAATGTGAACTGACGTTCAAAAATAAAACATTTGAAAACGGACCATTTTCCACATTTCTGAAGCATGACGTAATGGGGGGTGTTATCTCTTTTGTCGAAAATCAGCCGTTTTTGCTCGAACATTAAATGCCTCCAAATGGTATTTAATTAACTTCCCGAGCCCCTGGAAGCATGAAAATCACTTTAAACATGCTAATTTTAGCTCTAACACTGATGATCCACCTACAAATGTGAACTGACGTTCAAAAATAAAACATTTGAAAACGGACCATTTTCCACATTTCTGAAGCATGACGTAATGGGGGGGTGTTATCTCTTTTGTCGAAAATCAGCCGTTTTTGCTCGAACATTAAATGCCTCCAAATGGTATTTAATTAACTTCCCGGGGTGAAGAAACCCTTTTTGAGAACTCAGAGTGAGTAAATTGGCCATTTTCATGCACTTTTAACCATTCCATAAATCTTGTGTTTTGGGCCCCTGGAAGCATGAAAATCACTTTAAACATGCTAATTTTAGCTCTAACACTGATGATCCACCTACAAATGTGAACTGACGTTCAAGAATAAAACATTTGAAAACGGACCATTTTCCACATTTCTGAAGCATGACGTAATGGGGGGGTGTTATCTCCTTTGTCGAAAATCAGCCGTTTTTGCTCGAACATTAAATGCCTCCAAATGGTATTTAATTAACTTCCCGAGCCCCTGGAAGCATGAAAATCACTTTAAACATGCTAATTTTAGCTCTAACACTGATGATCCACCTACAAATGTGAACTGACGTTCAAAAATAAAACATTTGAAAACGGACCATTTTCCACATTTCTGAAGCATGACGTAATGGGGGGGTGTTATCTCTTTTGTCGAAAATCAGCCGTTTTTGCTCGAACATTAAATGCCTCCAAATGGTATTTATTTCACTTCCCGAGCCCCTGGAAGCATGAAAATCACTTTAAACATGCTAATTTTAGCTCTAACACTGATGATCCACCTACAAATGTGAACTGACGTTCAAAAATAAAACATTTGAAAACGGACCATTTTCCACATTTCTGAAGCATGACGTAATGGGGGGGTGTTATCTCTTTTGTCGAAAATCAGCCGTTTTTGCTCGAACATTAAATGCCTCCAAATGGTATTTAATTAACTTCCCGAGCCCCTGGAAGCATGAAAATCACTTTAAACATGCTAATTTTAGCTCTAACACTGATGATCCACCTACAAATGTGAACTGACGTTCAAAAATAAAACATTTGAAAACGGACCACTTTCCACATTTCTGAAGCATGACGTAATGGGGGGGGTGTTATCTCTTTTGTCGAAAATCAGCCGTTTTTGCTCGAACATTAAATGCCTCCAAATGGTATTTAATTAACTTCCCGAGCCCCTGGAAGCATGAAAATCACTTTAAACATGCTAATTTTAGCTCTAACACTGATGATCCACCTACAAATGTGAACTGACGTTCAAAAATAAAACATTTGAAAACGGACCATTTTCCACATTTCTGAAGCATGACGTAATGGGGGGGTGTTATCTCTTTTGTCGAAAATCTGCTGTTTTTGCTCGAACATTAAATGCCTCCAAATGGTATTTATTTCACTTCCCGGGGTGAAGAAACCCTTTTTGAGAACTCAGAGTGAGTAAATTGGCCATTTTCATGCACTTTTAACCATTCCATTAATCATGTGTTTTGGGCCCCTGGAAGCAGGAAAATCACTTTAAACATGCTAATTTTAGCTCTAACACTGATGATCCACCTACAAATGTGAACTGACGTTCAAAAATAAAACATTTGAAAACGGACCATTTTCCACATTTCTGAAGCATGACGTAATGGGGGGGGTGTTATCTCTTTTGTCGAAAATCAGCCGTTTTTGCTCGAACATTAAATGCCTCCAAATGGTATTTAATTAACTTCCCGAGCCCCTGGAAGCATGAAAATCACTTTAAACATGCTAATTTTAGCTCTAACACTGATGATCCACCTACAAATGTGAACTGACGTTCAAAAATAAAACATTTGAAAACGGACCATTTTCCACATTTCTGAAGCATGACGTAATGGGGGGGTGTTATCTCTTTTGTCGAAAATCAGCCGTTTTTGCTCGAACATTAAATGCCTCCAAATGGTATTTATTTCACTTCCCGAGCCCCTGGAAGCATGAAAATCACTTTAAACATGCTAATTTTAGCTCTAACACTGATGATCCACCTACAAATGTGAACTGACGTTCAAAAATAAAACATTTGAAAACGGACCATTTTCCACATTTCTGAAGCATGACGTAATGGGGGGGTGTTATCTCTTTTGTCGAAAATCAGCCGTTTTTGCTCGAACATTAAATGCCTCCAAATGGTATTTAATTAACTTCCCGAGCCCCTGGAAGCATGAAAATCACTTTAAACATGCTAATTTTAGCTCTAACACTGATGATCCACCTACAAATGTGAACTGACGTTCAAAAATAAAACATTTGAAAACGGACCATTTTCCACATTTCTGAAGCATGACGTAATGGGGGGGTGTTATCTCTTTTGTCGAAAATCAGCCGTTTTTGCTCGAACATTAAATGCCTCCAAATGGTATTTAATTAACTTCCCGGGGTGAAGAAACCCTTTTTGAGAACTCAGAGTGAGTAAATTGGCCATTTTCATGCACTTTTAACCATTCCATAAATCTTGTGTTTTGGGCCCCTGGAAGCATGAAAATCACTTTAAACATGCTAATTTTAGCTCTAACACTGATGATCCACCTACAAATGTGAACTGACGTTCAAGAATAAAACATTTGAAAACTGACCATTTTCCACATTTCTGAAGCATGACGTAATGGGGGGGTGTTATCTCCTTTGTCGAAAATCAGCCGTTTTTGCTCGAACATTAAATGCCTCCAAATGGTATTTAATTAACTTCCCGAGCCCCTGGAAGCATGAAAATCACTTTAAACATGCTAATTTTAGCTCTAACACTGATGATCCACCTACAAATGTGAACTGACGTTCAAAAATAAAACATTTGAAAACGGACCATTTTCCACATTTCTGAAGCATGACGTAATGGGGGGGTGTTATCTCTTTTGTCGAAAATCAGCCGTTTTTGCTCGAACATTAAATGCCTCCAAATGGTATTTATTTCACTTCCCGGGGTGAAGAAACCCTTTTTGAGAACTCAGAGTGAGTAAATTGGCCATTTTCATGCACTTTTAACCATTCCATTAATCTTGTGTTTTGGGCCCCTGGAAGCATGAAAATCACTTTAAACATGCTAATTTTAGCTCTAACACTGATGATCCACCTACAAATGTGAACTGACGTTCAAAAATAAAACATTTGAAAACGGACCATTTTCCACATTTCTGAAGCATGACGTAATGGGGGGGTGTTATCTCTTTTGTCGAAAATCAGCCGTTTTTGCTCGAACATTAAATGCCTCCAAATGGTATTTATTTCACTTCCCGAGCCCCTGGAAGCATGAAAATCACTTTAAACATGCTAATTTTAGCTCTAACACTGATGATCCACCTACAAATGTGAACTGACGTTCAAAAATAAAACATTTGAAAACGGACCATTTTCCACATTTCTGAAGCATGACGTAATGGGGGGGTGTTATCTCTTTTGTCGAAAATCAGCCGTTTTTGCTCGAACATTAAATGCCTCCAAATGGTATTTAATTAACTTCCCGAGCCACTGGAAGCATGAAAATCACTTTAAACATGCTAATTTTAGCTCTAACACTGATGATCCACCTACAAATGTGAACTGACGTTCAAAAATAAAACATTTGAAAACGGACCATTTTCCACATTTCTGAAGCATGACGTAATGGGGGGGTGTTATCTCTTTTGTCGAAAATCTGCTGTTTTTGCTCGAACATTAAATGCCTCCAAATGGTATTTATTTCACTTCCCGGGGTGAAGAAACCCTTTTTGAGAACTCAGAGTGAGTAAATTGGCCATTTTCATGCACTTTTAACCATTCCATTAATCATGTGTTTTGGGCCCCTGGAAGCAGGAAAATCACTTTAAACATGCTAATTTTAGCTCTAACACTGATGATCCACCTACAAATGTGAACTGACGTTCAAAAATAAAACATTTGAAAACGGACCATTTTCCACATTTCTGAAGCATGACGTAATGGGGGGGTGTTATCTCTTTTGTCGAAAATCAGCCGTTTTTGCTCGAACATTAAATGCCTCCAAATGGTATTTAATTAACTTCCCGAGCCCCTGGAAGCATGAAAATCACTTTAAACATGCTAATTTTAGCTCTAACACTGATGATCCACCTACAAATGTGAACTGACGTTCAAAAATAAAACATTTGAAAACGGACCATTTTCCACATTTCTGAAGCATGACGTAATGGGGGGGTGTTATCTCTTTTGTCGAAAATCAGCCGTTTTTGCTCGAACATTAAATGCCTCCAAATGGTATTTATTTCACTTCCCGAGCCCCTGGAAGCATGAAAATCACTTTAAACATGCTAATTTTAGCTCTAACACTGATGATCCACCTACAAATGTGAACTGACATTCAAAAATAAAACATTTGAAAACGGACCATTTTCCACATTTCTGAAGCATGACGTAATGGGGGGGTGTTATCTCTTTTGTCGAAAATCAGCCGTTTTTGCTCGAACATTAAATGCCTCCAAATGGTATTTAATTAACTTCCCGAGCCCCTGGAAGCATGAAAATCACTTTAAACATGCTAATTTTAGCTCTAACACTGATGATCCACCTACAAATGTGAACTGACGTTCAAAAATAAAACATTTGAAAACGGACCATTTTCCACATTTCTGAAGCATGACGTAATGGGGGGGGTGTTATCTCTTTTGTCGAAAATCAGCCGTTTTTGCTCGAACATTAAATGCCTCCAAATGGTATTTAATTAACTTCCCGGGGTGAAGAAACCCTTTTTGAGAACTCAGAGTGAGTAAATTGGCCATTTTCATGCACTTTTAACCATTCCATTAATCTTGTGTTTTGGGCCCCTGGAAGCATGAAAATCACTTAAACATGCTAATTTTAGCTCTAACACTGATGATCCACCTACAAATGTGAACTGACGTTCAAAAATAAAACATTTGAAAACGGACCATTTTCCACATTTCTGAAGCATGACGTAATGGGGGGGTGTTATCTCTTTTGTCGAAAATCAGCCGTTTTTGCTCGAACATTAAATGCCTCCAAATGGTATTTATTTCACTTCCCGAGCCCCTGGAAGCATGAAAATCACTTTAAACATGCTAATTTTAGCTCTAACACTGATGATCCACCTACAAATGTGAACTGACGTTCAAAAATAAAACATTTGAAAACGGACCATTTTCCACATTTCTGAAGCATGACGTAATGGGGGGGTGTTATCTCTTTTGTCGAAAATCAGCCGTTTTTGCTCGAACATTAAATGCCTCCAAATGGTATTTATTTCACTTCCCGAGCCCCTGGAAGCATGAAAATCACTTTAAACATGCTAATTTTAGCTCTAACACTGATGATCCACCTACAAATGTGAACTGACGTTCAAAAATAAAACATTTGAAAACGGACCATTTTCCACATTTCTGAAGCATGACGTAATGGGGGGGTGTTATCTCTTTTGTCGAAAATCAGCCGTTTTTGCTCGAACATTAAATGCCTCCAAATGGTATTTAATTAACTTCCCGGGGTGAAGAAACCCTTTTTGAGAACTCAGAGTGAGTAAATTGGCCATTTTCATGCACTTTTAACCATTCCATAAATCTTGTGTTTTGGGCCCCTGGAAGCATGAAAATCACTTTAAACATGCTAATTTTAGCTCTAACACTGATGATCTACCTACAAATGTGAACTGACGTTCAAAAATAAAACATTTGAAAACGGACCATTTTCCACATTTCTGAAGCATGACGTAATGGGGGGGTGTTATCTCTTTTGTCGAAAATCAGCCGTTTTTGCTCGAACATTAAATGCCTCCAAATGGTATTTAATTAACTTCCCGAGCCCCTGGAAGCATGAAAATCACTTTAAACATGCTAATTTTAGCTCTAACACTGATGATCCACCTACAAATGTGAACTGACGTTCAAAAATAAAACATTTGAAAACGGACCATTTTCCACATTTCTGAAGCATGACGTAATGGGGGGGTGTTATCTCTTTTGTCGAAAATCAGCCGTTTTTGTTCGAACATTAAATGCCTCCAAATGGTATTTGATTAACTTCCCCAGCCCCTGGAAGCATGAAAATCACTTTAAACATGCTAATTTTAGCTCTAACACTGATGATCCACCTACAAATGTGAACTGACGTTCAAAAATAAAACATTTGAAAACGGACCATTTTCCACATTTCTGAAGCATGACGTAATGGGGGGGTGTTATCTCTTTTGTCGAAAATCAGCCGTTTTTGCTCGAACATTAAATGCCTCCAAATGGTATTTAATTAACTTCCCGGGGTGAAGAAACCCTTTTTGAGAACTCAGAGTGAGTAAATTGGCCATTTTCATGCACTTTTAACCATTCCATAAATCTTGTGTTTTGGGCCCCTGGAAGCATGAAAATCACTTTAAACATGCTAATTTTAGCTCTAACACTGATGATCCACCTACAAATGTGAACTGACGTTCAAAAATAAAACATTTGAAAACGGACCATTTTCCACATTTCTGAAGCATGACGTAATGGGGGGTGTTATCTCTTTTGTCGAAAATCAGCCGTTTTTGCTCGAACATTAAATGCCTCCAAATGGTATTTAATTAACTTCCCGAGCCCCTGGAAGCATGAAAATCACTTTAAACATGCTAATTTTAGCTCTAACACTGATGATCCACCTACAAATGTGAACTGACGTTCAAAAATAAAACATTTGAAAACGGACCATTTTCCACATTTCTGAAGCATGACGTAATGGGGGGGTGTTATCTCTTTTGTCGAAAATCAGCCGTTTTTGCTCGAACATTAAATGCCTCCAAATGGTATTTAATTAACTTCCCGAGCCCCTGGAAGCATAAACATCACTTTAAACATGCTAATTTTAGCTCTAACACTGATGATCCACCTACAAATGTGAACTGACGTTCAAAAATAAAACATTTGAAAACGGACCATTTTCCACATTTCTGAAGCATGACGTAATGGGGGGGTGTTATCTCTTTTGTCGAAAATCAGCCTTTTTTGCTCGAACATTAAATGCCTCCAAATGGTATTTAATTAACTTCCCGGGGTGAAGAAACCCTTTTTGAGAACTCAGAGTGAGTAAATTGGCCATTTTCATGCACTTTTAACCATTCCATAAATCTTGTGTTTTGGGCCCCTGGAAGCATGAAAATCACTTTAAACATGCTAATTTTAGCTCTAACACCGATGATCCACCTACAAATGTGAACTGACGTTCAAAAATAAAACATTTGAAAACGGACCATTTTCCACATTTCTGAAGCATGACGTAATGGGGGGGTGTTATCTCTTTTGTCGAAAATCAGCCGTTTTTGCTCGAACATTAAATGCCTCCAAATGGTATTTTTTTCACTTCCCGAGCCCCTGGAAGCATGAAAATCACTTTAAACATGCTAATTTTAGCTCTAACACTGATGATCCACCTACAAATGTGAACTGACGTTCAAAAATAAAACATTTGAAAACGGACCATTTTCCACATTTCTGAAGCATGACGTAATGGGGGGTGTTATCTCTTTTGTCGAAAATCAGCCGTTTTTGCTCGAACATTAAATGCCTCCAAATGGTATTTAATTAACTTCCCGAGCCCCTGGAAGCATGAAAATCACTTTAAACATGCTAATTTTAGCTCTAACACTGATGATCCACCTACAAATGTGAACTGACGTTCAAAAATAAAACATTTGAAAACGGACCATTTTCCACATTTCTGAAGCATGACGTAATGGGGGGGTGTTATCTCTTTTGTCGAAAATCAGCCGTTTTTGCTCGAACATTAAATGCCTCCAAATGGTATTTAATTAACTTCCCGGGGTGAAGAAACCCTTTTTGAGAACTCAGAGTGAGTAAATTGGCCATTTTCATGCACTTTTAACCATTCCATAAATCTTGTGTTTTGGGCCCCTTGAAGCATGAAAATCACTTTAAACATGCTAATTTTAGCTCTAACACTGATCATCCACCTACAAATGTGAACTGACGTTCAAGAATAAAACATTTGAAAACGGACCATTTTCCACATTTCTGAAGCATGACGTAATGGGGGGGTGTTATCTCCTTTGTCAAAAATCAGCCGTTTTTGCTCGAACATTAAATGCCTCCAAATGGTATTTATTTAACTTCCCGAGCCCCTGGAAGCATGAAAATCACTTTAAACATGCTAATTTTAGCTCTAACACTGATGATCCACTTACAAATGTGAACTGACGTTCAAAAATAAAACATTTGAAAACGGACCATTTTCCACATTTCTGAAGCATGACGTAATGGGGGGGTGTTATCTCTTTTGTCGAAAATCAGCCGTTTTTGCTCGAACATTAAATGCCTCCAAATGGTATTTATTTCACTTCCCGGGGTGAAGAAACCCTTTTTGAGAACTCAGAGTGAGTAAATTGTCCATTTTCATGCACTTTTAACCATTCCATAAATCTTGTGTTTTGGGCCCCTGGAAGCATGAAAATCACTTTAAACATGCTAATTTTAGCTCTAACACCGATGATCCACCTACAAATGTGAACTGACGTTCAAAAATAAAACATTTGAAAACGGACCATTTTCCACATTTCTGAAGCATGACGTAATGGGGGGGTGTTATCTCTTTTGTCGAAAATCAGCCGTTTTTGCTCGAACATTAAATGCCTCCAAATGGTATTTATTTCACTTCCCGAGCCCCTGGAAGCATGAAAATCACTTTAAACATGCTAATTTTAGCTCTAACACTGATGATCCACCTACAAATGTGAACTGACGTTCAAAAATAAAACATTTGAAAACGGACCATTTTCCACATTTCTGAAGCATGACGTAATGGGGGGGTGTTATCTCTTTTGTCGAAAATCAGCCGTTTTTGCTCGAACATTAAATGCCTCCAAATGGTATTTAATTAACTTCCCGAGCCCCTGGAAGCATGAAAATCACTTTAAACATGCTACTTTTAGCTCTAACACTGATGATCCACCTACAAATGTGAACTGACGTTCAAAAATAAAACATTTGAAAACGGACCACTTTCCACATTTCTGAAGCATGACGTAATGGGGGGGGTGTTATCTCTTTTGTCGAAAATCAGCCGTTTTTGCTCGAACATTAAATGCCTCCAAATGGTATTTAATTAACTTCCCGAGCCCCTGGAAGCATGAAAATCACTTTAAACATGCTAATTTTAGCTCTAACACTGATGATCCACCTACAAATGTGAACTGACGTTCAAAAATAAAACATTTGAAAACGGACCATTTTCCACATTTCTGAAGCATGACGTAATGGGGGGGTGTTATCTCTTTTGTCGAAAATCTGCTGTTTTTGCTCGAACATTAAATGCCTCCAAATGGTATTTATTTCACTTCCCGGGGTGAAGAAACCCTTTTTGAGAACTCAGAGTGAGTAAATTGGCCATTTTCATGCACTTTTAACCATTCCATTAATCATGTGTTTTGGGCCCCTGGAAGCATGAAAATCACTTTAAACATGCTAATTTTAGCTCTAACACTGATGATCCACCTACAAATGTGAACTGACGTTCAAAAATAAAACATTTGAAAACGGACCATTTTCCACATTTCTGAAGCATGACGTAATGGGGGGGTGTTATCTCTTTTGTCGAAAATCAGCCGTTTTTGCTCGAACATTAAATGCCTCCAAATGGTATTTAATTAACTTCCCGAGCCCCTGGAAGCATGAAAATCACTTTAAACATGCTAATTTTAGCTCTAACACTGATGATCCACCTACAAATGTGAACTGACGTTCAAAAATAAAACATTTGAAAACGGACCATTTTCCACATTTCTGAAGCATGACGTAATGGGGGGGTGTTATCTCTTTTGTCGAAAATCAGCCGTTTTTGCTCGAACATTAAATGCCTCCAAATGGTATTTATTTCACTTCCCGAGCCCCTGGAAGCATGAAAATCACTTTAAACATGCTAATTTTAGCTCTAACACTGATGATCCACCTACAAATGTGAACTGACGTTCAAAAATAAAACATTTGAAAACGGACCATTTTCCACATTTCTGAAGCATGACGTAATGGGGGGGTGTTATCTCTTTTGTCGAAAATCAGCCGTTTTTGCTCGAACATTAAATGCCTCCAAATGGTATTTAATTAACTTCCCGAGCCTGGAAGCATGAAAATCACTTTAAACATGCTAATTTTAGCTCTAACACTGATGATCCACCTACAAATGTGAACTGACGTTCAAAAATAAAACATTTGAAAACGGACCATTTTCCACATTTCTGAAGCATGACGTAATGGGGGGGTGTTATCTCTTTTGTCGAAAATCAGCCGTTTTTGCTCGAACAATAAATGCCTCCAAATGGTATTTAATTAACTTCCCGGGGTGAAGAAACCCTTTTTGAGAACTCAGAGTGAGTAAATTGGCCATTTTCATGCACTTTTAACCATTCCATAAATCTTGTGTTTTGCGCCCCTGGAAGCATGAAAATCACTTTAAACATGCTAATTTTAGCTCTAACACTGATGATCCACCTACAAATGTGAACTGACGTTCAAAAATAAAACATTTGAAAACTGACCATTTTCCACATTTCTGAAGCATGACGTAATGGGGGGGGTGTTATCTCTTTTGTCGAAAATCAGCCGTTTTTGCTCGAACATTAAATGCCTCCAAATGGTATTTAATTAACTTCCCGAGCCCCTGGAAGCATGAAAATCACTTTAAACATGCTAATTTTAGCTCTAACACTGATGATCCACCTACAAATGTGAACTGACGTTCAAAAATAAAACATTTGAAAACGGACCATTTTCCACATTTCTGAAGCATGACGTAATGGGGGGGTGTTATCTCTTTTGTCGAAAATCAGCCGTTTTTACTCGAACATTAAATGCCTCCAAATGGTATTTAATTAACTTCCCGGGGTGAAGAAACCCTTTTTGAGAACTCAGAGTGAGTAAATTGGCCATTTTCATGCACTTTTAACCATTCCATAAATCTTGTGTTTTGGGCCCCTGGAAGCATGAAAATCACTTTAAACATGCTAATTTTAGCTCTAACACTGATGATCCACCTACAAATGTGAACTGACGTTCAAAAATAAAACATTTGAAAACGGACCATTTTCCACATTTCTGAAGCATGACGTAATGGGGGGGGGTGTTATCTCTTTTGTCGAAAATCAGCCGTTTTTGCTCGAACAGTAAATGCCTCCAAATGGTATTTAATTAACTTCCCGAGCCCCTGGAAGCATGAAAATCACTTTAAACATGCTAATTTTAGCTCTAACACTGATGATCCACCTACAAATGTGAACTGACGTTCAAAAATAAAACATTTGAAAACGGACCATTTTCCACATTTCTGAAGCATGACGTAATGGGGGGGGTGTTATCTCTTTTGTCGAAAATCAGCCGTTTTTGCTCGAACATTAAATGCCTCCAAATGGTATTTATTTCACTTCCCGAGCCCCTGGAAGCATGAAAATCACTTTAAACATGCTAATTTTAGCTCTAACACTGATGATCCACCTACAAATGTGAACTGACGTTCAAAAATAAAACATTTGAAAATTGACCATTTTCCACATTTCTGAAGCATGACGTAATGGGGGGGTGTTATCTCTTTTGTCGAAAATCAGCCGTTTTTGCTCGAACATTAAATGCCTCCAAATGGTATTTAATTAACTTCCCGAGCCCCTGGAAGCATGAAAATCACTTTAAACATGCTAATTTTAGCTCTAACACTGATGATCCACCTACAAATGTGAACTGACGTTCAAAAATAAAACATTTGAAAACGGACCATTTTCCACATTTCTGAAGCATGACGTAATGGGTGGGTGTTATCTCTTTTGTCGAAAATCAGCCGTTTTTGCTCGAACATTAAATGCCTCCAAATGGTATTTAATTAACTTCCCGGGGTGAAGAAACCCTTTTTGAGAACTCAGAGTGAGTAAATTGGCCATTTTCATGCACTTTTAACCATTCCATAAATCTTGTGTTTTGCGCCCCTGGAAGCATGAAAATCACTTTAAACATGCTAATTTTAGCTCTAACACTGATGATCCACCTACAAATGTGAACTGACGTTCAAAAATAAAACATTTGAAAACTTACCATTTTCCACCTTTCTGAAGCATGACGTAATGGGGGGGGTGTTATCTCTTTTGTCGAAAATCAGCCGTTTTTGCTCGAACATTAAATGCCTCCAAATGGTATTTAATTAACTTCCCGAGCCCCTGGAAGCATGAAAATCACTTTAAACATGCTAATTTTAGCTCTAACACTGATGATCCACCTACAAATGTGAACTGACGTTCAAAAATAAAACATTTGAAAACGGACCATTTTCCACATTTCTGAAGCATGACGTAATGGGGGGGTGTTATCTCTTTTGTCGAAAATCAGCCGTTTTTGCTCGAACATTAAATGCCTCCAAATGGTATTTAATTAACTTCCCGGGGTGAAGAAACCCTTTTTGAGAACTCAGAGTGAGTAAATTGGCCATTTTCATGCACTTTTAACCATTCCATAAATCTTGTGTTTTGGGCCCCTGGAAGCATGAAAATCACTTTAAACATGCTAATTTTAGCTCTAACACTGATGATCCACCTACAAATGTGAACTGACGTTCAAAAATAAAACATTTGAAAACGGACCATTTTCCACATTTCTGAAGCATGACGTAATGGGGGGGTGTTATCTCTTTTGTCGAAAATCAGCCGTTTTTGCTCGAACATTAAATGCCTCCAAATGGTATTTAATTAACTTCCCGAGCCCCTGGAAGCATGAAAATCACTTTAAACATGCTAATTTTAGCTCTAACACTGATGATCCACCTACAAATGTGAACTGACGTTCAAAAATAAAACATTTGAAAACGGACCATTTTCCACATTTCTGAAGCATGACGTAATGGGGGGGTGTTATCTCTTTTGTCGAAAATCAGCCGTTTTTGCTCGAACATTAAATGCCTCCAAATGGTATTTAATTAACTTCCCGAGCCCCTGGAAGCATGAAAATCACTTTAAACATGCTAATTTTAGCTCTAACACTGATGATCCACCTACAAATGTGAACTGACGTTCAAAAATAAAACATTTGAAAACGGACCATTTTCCACATTTCTGAAGCATGACGTAATGGGGGGGTGTTATCTCTTTTGTCGAAAATCAGCCGTTTTTGCTCGAACATTAAATGCCTCCAAATGGTATTTAATTAACTTCCCGGGGTGAAGAAACCCTTTTTGAGAACTCAGAGTGAGTAAATTGGCCATTTTCATGCACTTTTAACCATTCCATAAATCTTGTGTTTTGGGCCCCTGGAAGCATGAAAATCACTTTAAACATGCTAATTTTAGCTCTAACACTGATGATCCACCTACAAATGTGAACTGACGTTCAAAAATAAAACATTTGAAAACGGACCATTTTCCACATTTCTGAAGCATGACGTAATGGGGGGGTGTTATCTCTTTTGTCGAAAATCAGCCGTTTTTGCTCGAACATTAAATGCCTCCAAATGGTATTTAATTAACTTCCCGAGCCCCTGGAAGCATGAAAATCACTTTAAACATGCTAATTTTAGCTCTAACACTGATGATCCACCTACAAATGTGAACTGACGTTCAAAAATAAAACATTTGAAAACGGACCATTTTCCACATTTCTGAAGCATGACGTAATGGGGGGGTGTTATCTCTTTTGTCGAAAATCAGCCGTTTTTGCTCGAACATTAAATGCCTCCAAATGGTATTTATTTCACTTCCCGAGCCCCTGGAAGCATGAAAATCACTTTAAACATGCTAATTTTAGCTCTAACACTGATGATCCACCTACAAATGTGAACTGACGTTCAAAAATAAAACATTTGAAAACGGACCATTTTCCACATTTCTGAAGCATGACGTAATGGGGGGGTGTTATCTCTTTTGTCGAAAATCAGCCGTTTTTGCTCGAACATTAAATGCCTCCAAATGGTATTTAATTAACTTCCCGAGCCCCTGGAAGCATGAAAATCACTTTAAACATGCTAATTTTAGCTCTAACACTGATGATCCACCTACAAATGTGAACTGACGTTCAAAATTAAAACATTTGAAAACGGACCATTTTCCACATTTCTGAAGCATGACGTAATGGGGGGGTGTTATCACTTTTGTCGAAAATCAGCCGTTTTTGCTCGAACATTAAATGCCTCCAAATGGTATTTATTTCACTTCCCGGGGTGAAGAAACCCTTTTTGAGAACTCAGAGTGAGTAAATTGGCCATTTTCATGCACTTTTAACCATTCCATTAATCTTGTGTTTTGGGCCCCTGGAAGCATGAAAATCACTTTAAACATGCTAATTTTAGCTCTAACACTGATGATCCACCTACAAATGTGAACTGACGTTCAAAAATAAAACATTTGAAAACGGACCATTTTCCACATTTCTGAAGCATGACGTAATGGGGGGGTGTTATCTCTTTTGTCGAAAATCAGCCGTTTTTGCTCGAACATTAAATGCCTCCAAATGGTATTTATTTCACTTCCCGAGCCCCTGGAAGCATGAAAATCACTTTAAACATGCTAATTTTAGCTCTAACACTGATGATCCACCTACAAATGTGAACTGACGTTCAAAAATAAAACATTTGAAAACGGACCATTTTCCACATTTCTGAAGCATGACGTAATGGGGGGGTGTTATCTCTTTTGTCGAAAATCAGCCGTTTTTGCTCGAACATTAAATGCCTCCAAATGGTATTTAATTAACTTCCCGAGCCCCTGGAAGCATGACATGCTAATTTTAGCTCTAACACTGATGATCCACCTACAAATGTGAACTGACGTTCCAAAATAAAACATTTGAAAACGGACCATTTTCCACATTTCTGAAGCATGACGTAATGGGGGGGTGTTATCTCTTTTGTCGAAAATCAGCCGTTTTGCTCGAACATTAAATGCCTCCAAATGGTATTTATTTCACTTCCCGAGCCCCTGGAAGCATGAAAATCACTTTAAACATGCTAATTTTAGCTCTAACACTGATGATCCACCTACAAATGTGAACTGACGTTCAAAAATAAAACATTTGAAAACGGACCATTTTCCACATTTCTGAAGCATGACGTAATGGGGGGGTGTTATCTCTTTTGTCGAAAATCAGCCGTTTTTGCTCGAACATTAAATGCCTCCAAATGGTATTTAATTAACTTCCCGAGCCCCTGGAAGCATGAAAATCACTTTAAACATGCTAATTTTAGCTCTAACACTGATGATCCACCTACAAATGTGAACTGACGTTCAAAAATAAAACATTTGAAAACAGACCATTTTCCACATTTCTGAAGCATGACGTAATGGGGGGGTGTTATCTCTTTTGTCGAAAATCAGCCATTTTTGCTCGAACATTAAATGCCTCCAAATGGTATTTAATTAACTTCCCGAGCCCCTGGAAGCATGAAAATCACTTTAAACATGCTAATTTTAGCTCTAACACTGATGATCCACCTACAAATGTGAACTGACGTTCAAAAATAAAACATTTGAAAACGGACCATTTTCCACATTTCTGAAGCATGACGTAATGGGGGGGTGTTATCTCTTTTGTCGAAAATCAGCCGTTTTTGCTCGAACATTAAATGCCTCCAAATGGTATTTAATTAACTTCCCGGGGTGAAGAAACCCTTTTTGAGAACTCAGAGTGAGTAAATTGGCCATTTTCATGCACTTTTAACCATTCCATAAATCTTGTGTTTTGGGCCCCTGGAAGCATGAAAATCACTTTAAACATGCTAATTTTAGCTCTAACACCGATGATCCACCTACAAATGTGAACTGACGTTCAAAAATAAAACATTTGAAAACGGACCATTTTCCACATTTCTGAAGCATGACGTAATGGGGGGGTGTTATCTCTTTTGTCGAAAATCAGCCGTTTTTGCTCGAACATTAAATGCCTCCAAATGGTATTTAATTAACTTCCCGGGGTGAAGAAACCCTTTTTGAGAACTCAGAGTGAGTAAATTGGCCATTTTCATGCACTTTTAACCATTCCATAAATCTTGTGTTTTGGGCCCCTGGAAGCATGAAAATCACTTTAAACATGCTAATTTTAGCTCTAACACCGATGATCCACCTACAAATGTGAACTGACGTTCAAAAATAAAACATTTGAAAACGGACCATTTTCCACATTTCTGAAGCATGACGTAATGGGGGGGTGTTATCTCTTTTGTCAAAAATCAGCCGTTTTTGCTCGAACATTAAATGCCTCCAAATGGTATTTAATTAACTTCCCGAGCCCCTGGAAGCATGAAAATCACTTTAAACATGCTAATTTTAGCTCTAACACTGATGATCCACCTACAAATGTGAACTGACGTTCAAAAATAAAACATTTGAAAACGGACCATTTTCCACATTTCTGAAGCATGACGTAATGGGGGGGTGTTATCTCTTTTGTCAAAAATCAGCCGTTTTTGCTCGAACATTAAATGCCTCCAAATGGTATTTATTTCACTTCCCGAGCCCCTGGAAGCATGAAAATCACTTTAAACATGCTAATTTTAGCTCTAACACTGATGATCCACCTACAAATGTGAACTGACGTTCAAAAATAAAACATTTGAAAACGGACCATTTTCCACATTTCTGAAGCATGACGTAATGGGGGGGTGTTATCTCTTTTGTCGAAAATCAGCCGTTTTTGCTCGAACATTAAATGCCTCCAAATGGTATTTATTTCACTTCCCGAGCCCCTGGAAGCATGAAAATCACTTTAAACATGCTAATTTTAGCTCTAACACTGATGATCCACCTACAAATGTGAACTGACGTTCAAAAATAAAACATTTGAAAACGGACCATTTTCCACATTTCTGAAGCATGACGTAATGGGGGGGTGTTATCTCTTTTGTCGAAAATCAGCCGTTTTTGCTCGAACATTAAATGCCTCCAAATGGTATTTAATTAACTTCCCGAGCCCCTGGAAGCATGAAAATCACTTTAAACATGCTAATTTTAGCTCTAACACTGATGATCCACCTACAAATGTGAACTGACGTTCAAAAATAAAACATTTGAAAACGGACCATTTTCCACATTTCTGAAGCATGACGTAATGGGGGGGTGTTATCTCTTTTGTCGAAAATCAGCCGTTTTTGCTCGAACATTAAATGCCTCCAAATGGTATTTAATTAACTTCCCGGGGTGAAGAAACCCTTTTTGAGAACTCAGAGTGAGTAAATTGGCCATTTTCATGCACTTTTAACCATTCCATAAATCTTGTGTTTTGGGCCCCTGGAAGCATGAAAATCACTTTAAACATGCTAATTTTAGCTCTAACACTGATGATCCACCTACAAATGTGAACTGACGTTCAAGAATAAAACATTTGAAAACGGACCATTTTCCACATTTCTGAAGCATGACGTAATGGGGGGGTGTTATCTCCTTTGTCGAAAATCAGCCGTTTTTGCTCGAACATTAAATGCCTCCAAATGGTATTTAATTTACTTCCCGAGCCCCTGGAAGCATGAAAATCACTTTAAACATGCTAATTTTAGCTCTAACACTGATGATCCACCTACAAATGTGAACTGACGTTCAAAAATAAAACATTTGAAAACGGACCATTTTCCACATTTCTGAAGCATGACGTAATGGGGGGGTGTTATCTCTTTTGTCGAAAATCAGCCGTTTTTGCTCGAACATTAAATGCCTCCAAATGGTATTTATTTCACTTCCCGGGGTGAAGAAACCCTTTTTGAGAACTCAGAGTGAGTAAATTGGCCATTTTCATGCACTTTTAACCATTCCATTAATCTTGTGTTTTGGGCCCCTGGAAGCATGAAAATCACTTTAAACATGCTAATTTTAGCTCTAACACTGATGATCCACCTACAAATGTGAACTGACGTTCAAAAATAAAACATTTGAAAACGGACCATTTTCCACATTTCTGAAGCATGACGTAATGGGGGGGTGTTATCTCTTTTGTCGAAAATAGGCCGTTTTTGCTCGAACATTAAATGCCTCCAAATGGTATTTATTTCACTTCCCGAGCCCCTGGAAGCATGAAAATCACTTTAAACATGCTAATTTTAGCTCTAACACTGATGATCCACCTACAAATGTGAACTGACGTTCAAAAATAAAACATTTGAAAACGGACCATTTTCCACATTTCTGAAGCATGACGTAATGGGGGGGTGTTATCTCTTTTGTCGAAAATCAGCCATTTTTGCTCGAACATTAAATGCCTCCAAATGGTATTTAATTAACTTCCCGAGCCCCTGGAAGCATGAAAATCACTTTAAACATGCTAATTTTAGCTCTAACACTGATGATCCACCTACAAATGTGAACTGACGTTCAAAAATAAAACATTTGAAAACGGACCATTTTCCACATTTCTGAAGCATGACGTAATGGGGGGGGGTGTTATCTCTTTTGTCGAAAATCAGCCGTTTTTGCTCGAACATTAAATGCCTCCAAATGGTATTTATTTCACTTCCCGGGGTGAAGAAACCCTTTTTGAGAACTCAGAGTGAGTAAATTGGCCATTTTCATGCACTTTTAACCATTCCATTAATCTTGTGTTTTGGGCCCCTGGAAGCATGAAAATCACTTTAAACATGCTAATTTTAGCTCTAACACTGATGATCCACCTACAAATGTGAACTGACGTTCAAAAATAAAACATTTGAAAACGGACCATTTTCCACATTTCTGAAGCATGACGTAATGGGGGGGTGTTATCTCTTTTGTCGAAAATCAGCCGTTTTTGCTCGAACATTAAATGCCTCCAAATGGTATTTAATTAACTTCCCGAGCCCCTGGAAGCATGAAAATCACTTTAAACATGCTAATTTTAGCTCTAACACTGATGATCCACCTACAAATGTGAACTGACGTTCAAAAATAAAACATTTGAAAACGGACCATTTTCCACATTTCTGAAGCATGACGTAATGGGGGGGTGTTATCTCTTTTGTCGAAAATCAGCCGTTTTTGCTCGAACATTAAATGCCTCCAAATGGTATTTATTTCACTTCCCGAGCCCCTGGAAGCATGAAAATCACTTTAAACATGCTAATTTTAGCTCTAACACTGATGATCCACCTACAAATGTGAACTGACGTTCAAAAATAAAACATTTGAAAACGGACCATTTTCCACATTTCTGAAGCATGACGTAATGGGGGGGTGTTATCTCTTTTGTCGAAAATCAGCCGTTTTTGCTCGAACATTAAATGCCTCCAAATGGTATTTAATTAACTTCCCGAGCCCCTGGAAGCATGAAAATCACTTTAAACATGCTAATTTTAGCTCTAACACTGATGATCCACCTACAAATGTGAACTGACGTTCAAAAATAAAACATTTGAAAACGGACCATTTTCCACATTTCTGAAGCATGACGTAATGGGGGGGTGTTATCTCTTTTGTCGAAAATCAGCCGTTTTTGCTCGAACATTAAATGCCTCCAAATGGTATTTAATTAACTTCCCGGGGTGAAGAAACCCTTTTTGAGAACTCAGAGTGAGTAAATTGGCCATTTTCATGCACTTTTAACCATTCCATAAATCTTGTGTTTTGGGCCCCTGGAAGCATGAAAATCACTTTAAACATGCTAATTTTAGCTCTAACACCGATGATCCACCTACAAATGTGAACTGACGTTCAAAAATAAAACATTTGAAAACGGACCATTTTCCACATTTCTGAAGCATGACGTAATGGGGGGGTGTTATCTCTTTTGTCGAAAATCAGCCGTTTTTGCTCGAACATTAAATGCCTCCAAATGGTATTTAATTAACTTCCCGAGCCCCTGGAAGCATGAAAATCACTTTAAACATGCTAATTTTAGCTCTAACACTGATGATCCACCTACAAATGTGAACTGACGTTCAAAAATAAAACATTTGAAAACGGACCATTTTCCACATTTCTGAAGCATGACGTAATGGGGGGGTGTTATCTCTTTTGTCGAAAATCAGCCGTTTTTGCTCGAACATTAAATGCCTCCAAATGGTATTTAATTAACTTCCCGAGCCCCTGGAAGCATGAAAATCACTTTAAACATGCTAATTTTAGCTCTAACACTGATGATCCACCTACAAATGTGAACTGACGTTCAAAAATAAAACATTTGAAAACGGACCATTTTCCTCATTTCTGAAGCATGACGTAATGGGGGGGTGTTATCTCTTTTGTCGAAAATCAGCCGTTTTTGCTCGAACATTAAATGCCTCCAAATGGTATTTATTTCACTTCCCGGGGTGAAGAAACCCTTTTTGAGAACTCAGAGTGAGTAAATTGGCCATTTTCATGCACTTTTAACCATTCCATTAATCTTGTGTTTTGGGCCCCTGGAAGCATGAAAATCACTTTAAACATGCTAATTTTAGCTCTAACACTGATGATCCACCTACAAATGTGAACTGACGTTCAAAAATAAAACATTTGAAAACGGACCATTTTCCACATTTCTGAAGCATGACGTAATGGGGGGGTGTTATCTCTTTTGTCGAAAATCAGCCGTTTTTGCTCGAACATTAAATGCCTCCAAATGGTATTTAATTAACTTCCCGAGCCCCTGGAAGCATGAAAATCACTTTAAACATGCTAATTTTAGCTCTAACACTGATGATCCACCTACAAATGTGAACTGACGTTCAAAAATAAAACATTTGAAAACGGACCATTTTCCACATTTCTGAAGCATGACGTAATGGGGGGGTGTTATCTCTTTTGTCGAAAATCAGCCGTTTTTGCTCGAACATTAAATGCCTCCAAATGGTATTTATTTCACTTCCCGAGCCCCTGGAAGCATGAAAATCACTTTAAACATGCTAATTTTAGCTCTAACACTGATGATCCACCTACAAATGTGAACTGACGTTCAAAAATAAAACATTTGAAAACGGACCATTTTCCACATTTCTGAAGCATGACGTAATGGGGGGGTGTTATCTCTTTTGTCGAAAATCAGCCGTTTTTGCTCGAACATTAAATGCCTCCAAATGGTATTTAATTAACTTCCCGAGCCCCTGGAAGCATGAAAATCACTTTAAACATGCTAATTTTAGCTCTAACACTGATGATCCACCTACAAATGTGAACTGACGTTCAAAAATAAAACATTTGAAAACGGACCATTTTCCACATTTCTGAAGCATGACGTAATGGGGGGGTGTTATCTCTTTTGTCGAAAATCAGCCGTTTTTGCTCGAACATTAAATGCCTCCAAATGGTATTTAATTAACTTCCCGAGCCCCTGGAAGCATGAAAATCACTTTAAACATGCTAATTTTAGCTCTAACACTGATGATCCACCTACAAATGTGAACTGACGTTCAAAAATAAAACATTTGAAAACGGACCATTTTCCACATTTCTGAAGCATGACGTAATGGGGGGGTGTTATCTCTTTTGTCGAAAATCAGCCGTCTTTGCTCGAACATTAAATGCCTCCAAATGGTATTTAATTAACTTCCCGGGGTGAAGAAACCCTTTTTGAGAACTCAGAGTGAGTAAATTGGCCATTTTCATGCACTTTTAACCATTCCATAAATCTTGTGTTTTGGGCCCCTGGAAGCATGAAAATCACTTTAAACATGCTAATTTTAGCTCTAACACCGATGATCCACCTACAAATGTGAACTGACGTTCAAAAATAAAACATTTGAAAACGGACCATTTTCCACATTTCTGAAGCATGACGTAATGGGGGGGTGTTATCTCTTTTGTCGAAAATCAGCCGTTTTTGCTCGAACATTAAATGCCTCCAAATGGTATTTAATTAACTTCCCGAGCCCCTGGAAGCATGAAAATCACTTCAAACATGCTAATTTTAGCTCTAACACTGATGATCCACCTACAAATGTGAACTGACGTTCAAAAATAAAACATTTGAAAACGGACCATTTTCCACATTTCTGAAGCATGACGTAATGGGGGGGTGTTATCTCTTTTGTCGAAAATCAGCCGTTTTTGCTCGAACATTAAATGCCTCCAAATGGTATTTATTTCACTTCCCGAGCCCCTGGAAGCATGAAAATCACTTTAAACATGCTAATTTTAGCTCTAACACTGATGATCCACCTACAAATGTGAACTGACGTTCAAAAATAAAACATTTGAAAACGGACCATTTTCCACATTTCTGAAGCATGACGTAATGGGGGGGTGTTATCTCTTTTGTCGAAAATCAGCCGTTTTTGCTCGAACATTAAATGCCTCCAAATGGTATTTAATTAACTTCCCGAGCCCCTGGAAGCATGAAAATCACTTTAAACATGCTAATTTTAGCTCTAACACTGATGATCCACCTACAAATGTGAACTGACGTTCAAAAATAAAACATTTGAAAACGGACCATTTTCCACATTTCTGAAGCATGACGTAATGGGGGGTGTTATCTCTTTTGTCGAAAATCAGCCGTTTTTGCTCGAACATTAAATGCCTCCAAATGGTATTTAATTAACTTCCCGGGGTGAAGAAACCCTTTTTGAGAACTCAGAGTGAGTAAATTGGCCATTTTCATGCACTTTTAACCATTCCATAAATCTTGTGTTTTGGGCCCCTGGAAGTATGAAAATCACTTTAAACATGCTAATTTTAGCTCTAACACTGATGATCCACCTACAAATGTGAACTGACGTTCAAGAATAAAACATTTGAAAACTGACCATTTTCCACATTTCTGAAGCATGACGTAATGGGGGGGGTGTTATCTCCTTTGTCGAAAATCAGCCGTTTTTGCTCGAACATTAAATGCCTCCAAATGGTATTTAATTAACTTCCCGAGCCCCTGGAAGCATGAAAATCACTTTAAACATGCTAATTTTAGCTCTAACACTGATGATCCACCTACAAATGTGAACTGACGTTCAAAAATAAAACATTTGAAAACGGACCATTTTCCACATTTCTGAAGCATGACGTAATGGGGGGGTGTTATCTCTTTTGTCGAAAATCAGCCGTTTTTGCTCGAACATTAAATGCCTCCAAATGGTATTTATTTCACTTCCCGGGGTGAAGAAACCCTTTTTGAGAACTCAGAGTGAGTAAATTGGCCATTTTCATGCACTTTTAACCATTCCATTAATCTTGTGTTTTGGGCCCCTGGAAGCATGAAAATCACTTTAAACATGCTAATTTTAGCTCTAACACTGATGATCCACCTACAAATGTGAACTGACGTTCAAAAATAAAACATTTGAAAACGGACCATTTTCCACATTTCTGAAGCATGACGTAATGGGGGGGTGTTATCTCTTTTGTCGAAAATCAGCCGTTTTTGCTCGAACATTAAATGCCTCCAAATGGTATTTATTTCACTTCCCGAGCCCCTGGAAGCATGAAAATCACTTTAAACATGCTAATTTTAGCTCTAACACTGATGATCCACCTACAAATGTGAACTGACGTTCAAAAATAAAACATTTGAAAACGGACCA
The DNA here is from genome assembly GCF_964263255.1 of Lissotriton vulgaris. NCBI lineage: Eukaryota > Metazoa > Chordata > Amphibia > Caudata > Salamandridae > Lissotriton > Lissotriton vulgaris. Next base: position 102,935 of record NW_028243775.1, on the reverse strand, counting down.
TTTTCCACATTTCTGAAGCATGACGTAATGGGGGGGTGTTATCTCTTTTGTCGAAAATCAGCCGTTTTTGCTCGAACATTAAATGCCTCCAAATGGTATTTAATTAACTTCCCGAGCCCCTGGAAGCATGAAAATCACTTTAAACATGCTAATTTTAGCTCTAACACTGATGATCCACCTACAAATGTGAACTGACGTTCAAAAATAAAACATTTGAAAACGGACCATTTTCCACATTTCTGAAGCATGACGTAATGGGGGGGGTGTTATCTCTTTTGTCGAAAATCAGCCGTTTTTGCTCGAACATTAAATGCCTCCAAATGGTATTTAATTAACTTCCCGAGCCCCTGGAAGCATGAAAATCACTTTAAACATGCTAATTTTAGCTCTAACACTGATGATCCACCTACAAATGTGAACTGACGTTCAAAAATAAAACATTTGAAAACGGACCATTTTCCACATTTCTGAAGCATGACGTAATGGGGGGGTGTTATCTCTTTTGTCGAAAATCAGCCGTTTTTGCTCGAACATTAAATGCCTCCAAATGGTATTTATTTCACTTCCCGAGCCCCTGGAAGCATGAAAATCACTTTAAACATGCTAATTTTAGCTCTAACACTGATGATCCACCTACAAATGTGAACTGACGTTCAAAAATAAAACATTTGAAAACGGACCATTTTCCACATTTCTGAAGCATGACGTAATGGGGGGGTGTTATCTCTTTTGTCGAAAATCAGCCGTTTTTGCTCGAACATTAAATGCCTCCAAATGGTATTTAATTAACTTCCCGAGCCCCTGGAAGCATGAAAATCACTTTAAACATGCTAATTTTAGCTCTAACACTGATGATCCACCTACAAATGTGAACTGACGTTCAAAAATAAAACATTTGAAAACGGACCATTTTCCACATTTCTGAAGCATGACGTAATGGGGGGGTGTTATCTCTTTTGTCGAAAATCAGCCGTTTTTGCTCGAACATTAAATGTCTCCAAATGGTATTTAATTAACTTCCCGGGGTGAAGAAACCCTTTTTGAGAACTCAGAGTGAGTAAATTGGCCATTTTCATGCACTTTTAACCATTCCATAAATCTTGCGTTTTGGGCCCCTGGAAGCATGAAAATCACTTTAAACATGCTAATTTTAGCTCTAACACTGATAATCCACCTACAAATGTGAACTGACGTTCAAGAATAAAACATTTGAAAACTGACCATTTTCCACATTTCTGAAGCATGACGTAATGGGGGGGTGTTATCTCCTTTGTCGAAAATCAGCCGTTTTTGCTCGAACATTAAATGCCTCCAAATGGTATTTAATTAACTTCCCGAGCCCCTGGAAGCATGAAAATCACTTTAAACATGCTAATTTTAGCTCTAACACTGATGATCCACCTACAAATGTGAACTGACGTTCAAAAATAAAACATTTGAAAACGGACCATTTTCCACATTTCTGAAGCATGACGTAATGGGGGGGTGTTATCTCTTTTGTCGAAAATCAGCCGTTTTTGCTCGAACATTAAATGCCTCCAAATGGTATTTATTTCACTTCCCGGGGTGAAGAAACCCTTTTTGAGAACTCAGAGTGAGTAAATTGGCCATTTTCATGCACTTTTAACCATTCCATTAATCTTGTGTTTTGGGCCCCTGGAAGCATGAAAATCACTTTAAACATGCTAATTTTAGCTCTAACACTGATGATCCACCTACAAATGTGAACTGACGTTCAAAAATAAAACATTTGAAAACGGACCATTTTCCACATTTCTGAAGCATGACGTAATGGGGGGGTGTTATCTCTTTTGTCGAAAATCAGAGGTTTTGCTCGAACATTAAATGCCTCCAAATGGTATTTATTTCACTTCCCGAGCCCCTGGAAGCATGAAAATCACTTTAAACATGCTAATTTTAGCTCTAACACTGATGATCCACCTACAAATGTGAACTGACGTTCAAAAATAAAACATTTGAAAACGGACCATTTTCCACATTTCTGAAGCATGACGTAATGGGGGGGTGTTATCTCTTTTGTCGAAAATCAGCCGTTTTTGCGCGAACATTAAATGCCTCCAAATGGTATTTAATTAACTTCCCGAGCCCCTGGAAGCATGAAAATCACTTTAAACATGCTAATTTTAGCTCTAACACTGATGATCCACCTACAAATGTGAACTGACGTTCAAAAATAAAACATTTGAAAACGGACCATTTTCCACATTTCTGAAGCATGACGTAATGGGGGGGTGTTATCTCTTTTGTCGAAAATCAGCCGTTTTTGCTCGAACATTAAATGCCTCCAAATGGTATTTAATTAACTTCCCGAGCCCCTGGAAGCATGAAAATCACTTTAAACATGCTAATTTTAGCTCTAACACTGATGATCCACCTACAAATGTGAACTGACGTTCAAAAATAAAACATTTGAAAACGGACCATTTTCCACATTTCTGAAGCATGACGTAATGGGGGGGTGTTATCTCTTTTGTCGAAAATCAGCCGTTTTTGCTCGAACATTAAATGCCTCCAAATGGTATTTAATTAACTTCCCGGGGTGAAGAAACCCTTTTTGAGAACTCAGAGTGAGTAAATTGGCCATTTTCATGCACTTTTAACCATTCCATAAATCTTGTGTTTTGGGCCCCTGGAAGCATGAAAATCACTTTAAACATGCTAATTTTAGCTCTAACACTGATGATCCACCTACAAATGTGAACTGACGTTCAAAAATAAAACATTTGAAAACGGACCATTTTCCACATTTCTGAAGCATGACGTAATGGGGGGGGTGTTATCTCTTTTGTCGAAAATCAGCCGTTTTTGCTCGAACATTAAATGCCTCCAAATGGTATTTAATTAACTTCCCGCGCCCCTGGAAGCATGAAAATCACTTTAAACATGCTAATTTTAGCTCTAACACTGATGATCCACCTACAAATGTGAACTGACGTTCAAAAATAAAACATTTGAAAACGGACCATTTTCCACATTTCTGAAGGATGACGTAATGGGGGGGTGTTATCTCTTTTGTCGAAAATCAGCCGTTTTTGCTCGAACATTAAATGCCTCCAAATGGTATTTAATTAAATTCCCGGGGTGAAGAAACCCTTTTTGAGAACTCAGAGTGAGTAAATTGGCCATTTTCATGCACTTTTAACCATTCCATAAATCTTGTGTTTTGGGCCCCTGGAAGCATGAAAATCACTTTAAACATGCTAATTTTAGCTCTAACACTGATGATCCACCTACAAATGTGAACTGACGTTCAAAAATAAAACATTTGAAAACGGACCATTTTCCACATTTCTGAAGCATGACGTAATGGGGGGGTGTTATCTCTTTTGTCGAAAATCAGCCGTTTTTGCTCGAACATTAAATGCCTCCAAATGGTATTTAATTAACTTCCCGAGCCCCTGGAAGCATGAAAATCACTTTAAACATGCTAATTTTAGCTCTAACACTGATGATCCACCTACAAATGTGAACTGACGTTCAAAAATAAAACATTTGAAAACGGACCATTTTCCACATTTCTGAAGCATGACGTAATGGGGGGGTGTTATCTCTTTTGTCGAAAATCAGCCGTTTTTGCTCGAACATTAAATGCCTCCAAATGGTATTTAATTAACTTCCCGAGCCCCTGGAAGCATGAAAATCACTTTAAACATGCTAATTTTAGCTCTAACACTGATGATCCACCTACAAATGTGAACTGACGTTCAAAAATAAAACATTTGAAAACGGACCATTTTCCACATTTCTGAAGCATGACGTAATGGGGGGGTGTTATCTCTTTTGTTGAAAATCAGCCGTTTTTGCTCGAACATTAAATGCCTCCAAATGGTATTTAATTAACTTCCCGGGGTGAAGAAACCCTTTTTGAGAACTCAGAGTGAGTAAATTGGCCATTTTCATGCACTTTTAACCATTCCATAAATCTTGTGTTTTGGGCCCCTGGAAGCATGAAAATCACTTTAAACATGCTAATTTTAGCTCTAACACTGATGATCCACCTACAAATGTGAACTGACGTTCAAAAATAAAACATTTGAAAACGGACCATTTTCCACATTTCTGAAGCATGACGTAATGGGGGGGGTGTTATCTCTTTTGTCGAAAATCAGCCGTTTTTGCTCGAACATTAAATGCCTCCAAATGGTATTTAATTAACTTCCCGAGCCCCTGGAAGCATGAAAATCACTTTAAACATGCTAATTTTAGCTCTAACACTGATGATCCACCTACAAATGTGAACTGACGTTCAAAAATAAAACATTTGAAAACGGACCATTTTCCACATTTCTGAAGCATGACGTAATGGGGGGGTGTTATCTCTTTTGTCGAAAATCAGCCGTTTTTGCTCGAACATTAAATGCCTCCAAATGGTATTTATTTCACTTCCCGAGCCCCTGGAAGCATGAAAATCACTTTAAACATGCTAATTTTAGCTCTAACACTGATGATCCACCTACAAATGTGAACTGACGTTCAAAAATAAAACATTTGAAAACGGACCATTTTCCACATTTCTGAAGCATGACGTAATGGGGGGGTGTTATCTCTTTTGTCGAAAATCAGCCGTTTTTGCTCGAACATTAAATGCCTCCAAATGGTATTTAATTAACTTCCCGAGCCCCTGGAAGCATGAAAATCACTTTAAACATGCTAATTTTAGCTCTAACACTGATGATCCACCTACAAATGTGAACTGACGTTCAAAAATAAAACATTTGAAAACGGACCATTTTCCACATTTCTGAAGCATGACGTAATGGGGGGGTGTTATCTCTTTTGTCGAAAATCAGCCGTTTTTGCTCGAACATTAAATGCCTCCAAATGGTATTTAATTAACTTCCCGGGGTGAAGAAACCCTTTTTGAGAACTCAGAGTGAGTAAATTGGCCATTTTCATGCACTTTTAACCATTCCATTAATCTTGTGTTTTGGGCCCCTGGAAGCATGAAAATCACTTTAAACATGCTAATTTTAGCTCTAACACTGATGATCCACCTACAAATGTGAACTGACGTTCAAAAATAAAACATTTGAAAACGGACCATTTTCCACATTTCTGAAGCATGACGTAATGGGGGGGTGTTATCTCTTTTGTCGAAAATCAGCCGTTTTTGCTCGAACAATAAATGCCTCCAAATGGTATTTATTTCACTTCCCGAGCCCCTGGAAGCATGAAAATCACTTTAAACATGCTAATTTTAGCTCTAACACTGATGATCCACCTACAAATGTGAACTGACGTTCAAAAATAAAACATTTGAAAACGGACCATTTTCCACATTTCTGAAGCATGACGTAATGGGGGGGTGTTATCTCTTTTGTCGAAAATCAGCCGTTTTTGCTCGAACATTAAATGCCTCCAAATGGTATTTAATTAACTTCCCGAGCCCCTGGAAGCATGAAAATCACTTTAAACATGCTAATTTTAGCTCTAACACTGATGATCCACCTACAAATGTGAACTGACGTTCAAAAATAAAACATTTGAAAACGGACCATTTTCCACATTTCTGAAGCATGACGTAATGGGGGGGTGTTATCTCTTTTGTCGAAAATCAGCCGTTTTTGCTCGAACATTAAATGCCTCCAAATGGTATTTATTTCACTTCCCGAGCCCCTGGAAGCATGAAAATCACTTTAAACATGCTAATTTTAGCTCTAACACTGATGATCCACCTACAAATGTGAACTGACGTTCAAAAATAAAACATTTGAAAACGGACCATTTTCCACATTTCTGAAGCATGACGTAATGGGGGGGTGTTATCTCTTTTGTCGAAAATCAGCCGTTTTTGCTCGAACATTAAATGCCTCCAAATGGTATTTAATTAACTTCCCGAGCCCCTGGAAGCATGAAAATCACTTTAAACATGCTAATTTTAGCTCTAACACTGATGATCCACCTACAAATGTGAACTGACGTTCAAAAATAAAACATTTGAAAACGGACCATTTTCCACATTTCTGAAGCATGACGTAATGGGGGGGTGTTATCTCTTTTGTCGAAAATCAGCCGTCTTTGCTCGAACATTAAATGCCTCCAAATGGTATTTAATTAACTTCCCGGGGTGAAGAAACCCTTTTTGAGAACTCAGAGTGAGTAAATTGGCCATTTTCATGCACTTTTAACCATTCCATAAATCTTGTGTTTTGGGCCCCTGGAAGCATGAAAATCACTTTAAACATGCTAATTTTAGCTCTAACACCGATGATCCACCTACAAATGTGAACTGACGTTCAAAAATAAAACATTTGAAAACGGACCATTTTCCACATTTCTGAAGCATGACGTAATGGGGGGGTGTTATCTCTTTTGTCGAAAATCAGCCGTTTTTGCTCGAACATTAAATGCCTCCAAATGGTATTTAATTAACTTCCCGAGCCCCTGGAAGCATGAAAATCACTTTAAACATGCTAATTTTAGCTCTAACACTGATGATCCACCTACAAATGTGAACTGACGTTCAAAAATAAAACATTTGAAAACGGACCATTTTCCACATTTCTGAAGCATGACGTAATGGGGGGGTGTTATCTCTTTTGTCGAAAATCAGCCGTTTTTGCTCGAACATTAAATGCCTCCAAATGGTATTTATTTCACTTCCCGAGCCCCTGGAAGCATGAAAATCACTTTAAACATGCTAATTTTAGCTCTAACACTGATGATCCACCTACAAATGTGAACTGACGTTCAAAAATAAAACATTTGAAAACGGACCATTTTCCACATTTCTGAAGCATGACGTAATGGGGGGGTGTTATCTCTTTTGTCGAAAATCAGCCGTTTTTGCTCGAACATTAAATTCCTCCAAATGGTATTTAATTAACTTCCCGAGCCCCTGGAAGCATGAAAATCACTTTAAACATGCTAATTTTAGCTCTAACACTGATGATCCACCTACAAATGTGAACTGACGTTCAAAAATAAAACATTTGAAAACGGACCATTTTCCACATTTCTGAAGCATGACGTAATGGGGGGGTGTTATCTCTTTTGTCGAAAATCAGCCGTTTTTGCTCGAACATTAAATGCCTCCAAATGGTATTTAATTAACTTCCCGGGGTGAAGAAACCCTTTTTGAGAACTCAGAGTGAGTAAATTGGCCATTTTCATGCACTTTTAACCATTCCATAAATCTTGTGTTTTGGGCCCCTGGAAGTATGAAAATCACTTTAAACATGCTAATTTTAGCTCTAACACTGATGATCCACCTACAAATGTGAACTGACGTTCAAGAATAAAACATTTGAAAACTGACCATTTTCCACATTTCTGAAGCATGACGTAATGGGGGGGGTGTTATCTCCTTTGTCGAAAATCAGCCGTTTTTGCTCGAACATTAAATGCCTCCAAATGGTATTTAATTAACTTCCCGAGCCCCTGGAAGCATGAAAATCACTTTAAACATGCTAATTTTAGCTCTAACACTGATGATCCACCTACAAATGTGAACTGACGTTCAAAAATAAAACATTTGAAAACGGACCATTTTCCACATTTCTGAAGCATGACGTAATGGGGGGGTGTTATCTCTTTTGTCGAAAATCAGCCGTTTTTGCTCGAACATTAAATGCCTCCAAATGGTATTTATTTCACTTCCCGGGGTGAAGAAACCCTTTTTGAGAACTCAGAGTGAGTAAATTGGCCATTTTCATGCACTTTTAACCATTCCATTAATCTTGTGTTTTGGGCCCCTGGAAGCATGAAAATCACTTTAAACATGCTAATTTTAGCTCTAATACTGATGATCCACCTACAAATGTGAACTGACGTTCAAAAATAAAACATTTGAAAACGGACCATTTTCCACATTTCTGAAGCATGACGTAATGGGGGGGTGTTATCTCTTTTGTCGAAAATCAGCCGTTTTTGCTCGAACATTAAATGCCTCCAAATGGTATTTATTTCACTTCCCGAGCCCCTGGAAGCATGAAAATCACTTTAAACATGCTAATTTTAGCTCTAACACTGATGATCCACCTACAAATGTGAACTGACGTTCAAAAATAAAACATTTGAAAACGGACCATTTTCCACATTTCTGAAGCATGACGTAATGGGGGGGTGTTATCTCTTTTGTCGAAAATCAGCCGTTTTTGCTCGAACATTAAATGCCTCCAAATGGTATTTAATTAACTTCCCGAGCCCCTGGAAGCATGAAAATCACTTTAAACATGCTAATTTTAGCTCTAACACTGATGATCCACCTACAAATGTGAACTGACGTTCAAAAATAAAACATTTGAAAACGGACCATTTTCCACATTTCTGAAGCATGACGTAATGGGGGGGGTGTTATCTCTTTTGTCGAAAATCAGCCGTTTTTGCTCGAACATTAAATGCCTCCAAATGGTATTTAATTAACTTCCCGAGCCCCTGGAAGCATGAAAATCACTTTAAACATGCTAATTTTAGCTCTAACACTGATGATCCACCTACAAATGTGAACTGACGTTCAAAAATAAAACATTTGAAAACGGACCATTTTCCACATTTCTGAAGCATGACGTAATGGGGGGGTGTTATCTCTTTTGTCGAAAATCAGCCGTTTTTGCTCGAACATTAAATGCCTCCAAATGGTATTTATTTCACTTCCCGAGCCCCTGGAAGCATGAAAATCACTTTAAACATGCTAATTTTAGCTCTAACACTGATGATCCACCTACAAATGTGAACTGACGTTCAAAAATAAAACATTTGAAAACGGACCATTTTCCACATTTCTGAAGCATGACGTAATGGGGGGGTGTTATCTCTTTTGTCGAAAATCAGCCGTTTTTGCTCGAACATTAAATGCCTCCAAATGGTATTTAATTAACTTCCCGAGCCCCTGGAAGCATGAAAATCACTTTAAACATGCTAATTTTAGCTCTAACACTGATGATCCACCTACAAATGTGAACTGACGTTCAAAAATAAAACATTTGAAAACGGACCATTTTCCACATTTCTGAAGCATGACGTAATGGGGGGGTGTTATCTCTTTTGTCGAAAATCAGCCGTTTTTGCTCGAACATTAAATGTCTCCAAATGGTATTTAATTAACTTCCCGGGGTGAAGAAACCCTTTTTGAGAACTCAGAGTGAGTAAATTGGCCATTTTCATGCACTTTTAACCATTCCATAAATCTTGTGTTTTGGGCCCCTGGAAGCATGAAAATCACTTTAAACATGCTAATTTTAGCTCTAACACTGATGATCCACCTACAAATGTGAACTGACGTTCAAGAATAAAACATTTGAAAACTGACCATTTTCCACATTTCTGAAGCATGACGTAATGGGGGGGGTGTTATCTCCTTTGTCGAAAATCAGCCGTTTTTGCTCGAACATTAAATGCCTCCAAATGGTATTTAATTAACTTCCCGAGCCCCTGGAAGCATGAAAATCACTTTAAACATGCTAATTTTAGCTCTAACACTGATGATCCACCTACAAATGTGAACTGACGTTCAAAAATAAAACATTTGAAAACGGACCATTTTCCACATTTCTGAAGCATGACGTAATGGGGGGGTGTTATCTCTTTTGTCGAAAATCAGCCGTTTTTGCTCGAACATTAAATGCCTCCAAATGGTATTTATTTCACTTCCCGGGGTGAAGAAACCCTTTTTGAAAACTCAGAGTGAGTAAATTGGCCATTTTCATGCACTTTTAACCATTCCATTAATCTTGTGTTTTGGGCCCCTGGAAGCATGAAAATCACTTTAAACATGCTAATTTTAGCTCTAACACTGATGATCCACCTACAAATGTGAACTGACGTTCAAAAATAAAACATTTGAAAACGGACCATTTTCCACATTTCTGAAGCATGACGTAATGGGGGGGTGTTATCTCTTTTGTCGAAAATCAGAGGTTTTGCTCGAACATTAAATGCCTCCAAATGGTATTTATTTCACTTCCCGAGCCCCTGGAAGCATGAAAATCACTTTAAACATGCTAATTTTAGCTCTAACACTGATGATCCACCTACAAATGTGAACTGACGTTCAAAAATAAAACATTTGAAAACGGACCATTTTCCACATTTCTGAAGCATGACGTAATGGGGGGGTGTTATCTCTTTTGTCGAAAATCAGCCGTTTTTGCGCGAACATTAAATGCCTCCAAATGGTATTTAATTAACTTCCCGAGCCCCTGGAAGCATGAAAATCACTTTAAACATGCTAATTTTAGCTCTAACACTGATGATCCACCTACAAATGTGAACTGACGTTCAAAAATAAAACATTTGAAAACGGACCATTTTCCACATTTCTGAAGCATGACGTAATGGGGGGGGTGTTATCTCTTTTGTCGAAAATCAGCCGTTTTTGCTCGAACATTAAATGCCTCCAAATGGTATTTAATTAACTTCCCGAGCCCCTGGAAGCATGAAAATCACTTTAAACATGCTCATTTTAGCTCTAACACTGATGATCCACCTACAAATGTGAACTGACGTTCAAAAATAAAACATTTGAAAACGGACCATTTTCCACATTTCTGAAGCATGACGTAATGGGGGGGTGTTATCTCTTTTGTCGAAAATCAGCCGTTTTTGCTCGAACATTAAATGCCTCCAAATGGTATTTATTTCACTTCCCGAGCCCCTGGAAGCATGAAAATCACTTTAAACATGCTAATTTTAGCTCTAACACTGATGATCCACCTACAAATGTGAACTGACGTTCAAAAATAAAACATTTGAAAACGGACCATTTTCCACATTTCTGAAGCATGACGTAATGGGGGGGTGTTATCTCTTTTGTCGAAAATCAGCCGTTTTTGCTCGAACATTAAATGCCTCCAAATGGTATTTAATTAACTTCCCGAGCCCCTGGAAGCATGAAAATCACTTTAAACATGCTAATTTTAGCTCTAACACTGATGATCCACCTACAAATGTGAACTGACGTTCAAAAATAAAACATTTGAAAACGGACCATTTTCCACATTTCTGAAGCATGACGTAATGGGGGGGTGTTATCTCTTTTGTCGAAAATCAGCCGTTTTTGCTCGAACATTAAATGTCTCCAAATGGTATTTAATTAACTTCCCGGGGTGAAGAAACCCTTTTTGAGAACTCAGAGTGAGTAAATTGGCCATTTTCATGCACTTTTAACCATTCCATAAATCTTGTGTTTTGGGCCCCTGGAAGCATGAAAATCACTTTAAACATGCTAATTTTAGCTCTAACACTGATGATCCACCTACAAATGTGAACTGACGTTCAAAAATAAAACATTTGAAAACGGATCATTTTCCACATTTCTGAAGCATGACGTAATGGGGGGGTGTTATCTCTTTTGTCGAAAATCAGCCGTTTTTGCTCGAACATTAAATGCCTCCAAATGGTATTTAATTAACTTCCCGAGCCCCTGGAAGCATGAAAATCACTTTAAACATGCTAATTTTAGCTCTAACACTGATGATCCACCTACAAATGTGAACTGACGTTCAAAAATTAAACATTTGAAAACGGACCATTTTCCACATTTCTGAAGCATGACGTAATGGGGGGGTGTTATCTCTTTTGTCGAAAATCAGCCATTTTTGCTCGAACATTAAATGCCTCCAAATGGTATTTAATTAACTTCCCGAGCCCCTGGAAGCATGAAAATCACTTTAAACATGCTAATTTTAGCTCTAACACTGATGATCCACCTACAAAGGTGAACTGACGTTCAAAAATAAAACATTTGAAAACGGACCATTTTCCACATTTCTGAAGCATGACGTAATGGGGGGGTGTTATCTCTTTTGTCGAAAATCAGCCGTTTTTGCTCGAACATTAAATGCCTCCAAATGGTATTTAATTAACTTCCCGGGGTGAAGAAACCCTTTTTGAGAACTCAGAGTGAGTAAATTGGCCATTTTCATGCACTTTTAACCATTCCATAAATCTTGTGTTTTGGGCCCCTGGAAGCATGAAAATCACTTTAAACATGCTAATTTTAGCTCTAACACTGATGATCCACCTACAAATGTGAACTGACGTTCAAAAATAAAACATTTGAAAACGGACCATTTTCCACATTTCTGAAGCATGACGTAATGGGGGGGTGTTATCTCTTTTGTCGAAAATCAGCCGTTTTTGCTCGAACATTAAATGCCTCCAAATGGTATTTAATTAACTTCCTGAGCCCCTGGAAGCATGAAAATCACTTTAAACATGCTAATTTTAGCTCTAACACTGATGATCCACCTACAAATGTGAACTGACGTTCAAAAATAAAACATTTGAAAACGGACCATTTTCCACATTTCTGAAGCATGACGTAATGGGGGGGTGTTATCTCTTTTGTCGAAAATCAGCCGTTTTTGCTCGAACATTAAATGCCTCCAAATGGTATTTATTTCACTTCCCGAGCCCCTGGAAGCATGAAAATCACTTTAAACATGCTAATTTTAGCTCTAACACTGATGATCCACCTACAAATGTGAACTGACGTTCAAAAATAAAACATTTGAAAACGGACCATTTTCCACATTTCTGAAGCATGACGTAATGGGGGGGTGTTATCTCTTTTGTCGAAAATCAGCCGTTTTTGCTCGAACATTAAATGCCTCCAAATGGTATTTAATTAACTTCCCGAGCCCCTGGAAGCATGAAAATCACTTTAAACATGCTAATTTTAGCTCTAACACTGATGATCCACCTACAAAGGTGAACTGACGTTCAAAAATAAAACATTTGAAAACGGACCATTTTCCACATTTCTGAAGCATGACGTAATGGGGGGGTGTTATCTCTTTTGTCGAAAATCAGCCGTTTTTGCTCGAACATTAAATGCCTCCAAATGGTATTTAATTAACTTCCCGGGGTGAAGAAACCCTTTTTGAGAACTCAGAGTGAGTAAATTGGCCATTTTCATGCACTTTTAACCATTCCATAAATCTTGTGTTTTGGGCCCCTGGAAGCATGAAAATCACTTTAAACATGCTAATTTTAGCTCTAACACTGATGATCCACCTACAAATGTGAACTGACGTTCAAAAATAAAACATTTGAAAATGGACCATTTTCCACATTTCTGAAGCATGACGTAATGGGGGGGTGTTATCTCCTTTGTCGAAAATCAGCCGTTTTTGCTCGAACATTAAATGCCTCCAAATGGTATTTAATTAACTTCCCGAGCCCCTGGAAGCATGAAAATCACTTTAAACATGCTAATTTTAGCTCTAACACTGATGATCCACCTACAAATGTGAACTGACGTTCAAAAATAAAACATTTGAAAACGGACCATTTTCCACATTTCTGAAGCATGACGTAATGGGGGGGTGTTATCTCTTTTGTCGAAAATCAGCCGTTTTTGCTCGAACATTAAATGCCTCCAAATGGTATTTATTTCACTTCCCGGGGTGAAGAAACCCTTTTTGAGAACTCAGAGTGAGTAAATTGGCCATTTTCATGCACTTTTAACCATTCCATTAATCTTGTGTTTTGGGCCCCTGGAAGCATGAAAATCACTTTAAACATGCTAATTTTAGCTCTAACACTGATGATCCACCTACAAATGTGAACTGACGTTCAAAAATAAAACATTTGAAAACGGACTATTTTCCACATTTCTGAAGCATGACGTAATGGGGGGGTGTTATCTCTTTTGTCGAAAATCAGCCGTTTTTGCTCGAACATTAAATGCCTCCAAATGGTATTTATTTCACTTCCCGAGCCCCTGGAAGCATGAAAATCACTTTAAACATGCTAATTTTAGCTCTAACACTGATGATCCACCTACAAATGTGAACTGACGTTCAAAAATAAAACATTTGAAAACGGACCATTTTCCACATTTCTGAAGCATGACGTAATGGGGGGGTGTTATCTCTTTTGTCGAAAATCAGCCGTTTTTGCTCGAACATTAAATGCCTCCAAATGGTATTTAATTAACTTCCCGAGCCCCTGGAAGCATGAAAATCACTTTAAACATGCTAATTTTAGCTCTAACACTGATGATCCACCTACAAATGTGAACTGACGTTCAAAAATAAAACATTTGAAAACGGACCATTTTCCACATTTCTGAAGCATGACGTAATGGGGGGGTGTTATCTCTTTTGTCGAAAATCAGCCGTTTTTGCTCGAACATTAAATGCCTCCAAATGGTATTTATTTCACTTCCCGGGGTGAAGAAACCCTTTTTGAGAACTCAGAGTGAGTAAATTGGCCATTTTCATGCACTTTTAACCATTCCATTAATCTTGTGTTTTGGGCCCCTGGAAGCATGAAAATCACTTTAAACATGCTAATTTTAGCTCTAACACTGATGATCCACCTACAAATGTGAACTGACGTTCAAAAATAAAACATTTGAAAACGGACCATTTTCCACATTTCCGAAGCATGACGTAATGGGGGGTGTTATCTCTTTTGTCGAAAATCTGCCGTTTTTGCTCGAACATTAAATGCCTCCAAATGGTATTTAATTAACTTCCCGAGCCCCTGGAAGCATGAAAATCACTTTAAACATGCTAATTTTAGCTCTAACACTGATGATCCACCTACAAATGTGAACTGACGTTCAAAAATAAAACATTTGAAAACGGACCATTTTCCACATTTCTGAAGCATGACGTAATGGGGGGGTGTTATCTCTTTTGTCGAAAATCAGCCGTTTTTGCTCGAACATTAAATGCCTCCAAATGGTATTTATTTCACTTCCCGAGCCCCTGGAAGCATGAAAATCACTTTAAACATGCTAATTTTAGCTCTAACACTGATGATCCACCTACAAATGTGAACTGACGTTCAAAAATAAAACATTTGAAAACGGACCATTTTCCACATTTCTGAAGCATGACGTAATGGGGGGGTGTTATCTCTTTTGTCGAAAATCAGCCGTTTTTGCTCGAACATTAAATGCCTCCAAATGGTATTTAATTAACTTCCCGGGGTGAAGAAACCCTTTTTGAGAACTCAGAGTGAGTAAATTGGCCATTTTCATGCACTTTTAACCATTCCATTAATCTTGTGTTTTGGGCCCCTGGAAGCATGAAAATCACTTTAAACATGCTAATTTTAGCTCTAACACTGATGATCCACCTACAAATGTGAACTGACGTTCAAAAATAAAACATTTGAAAACGGACCATTTTCCACATTTCTGAAGCATGACGTAATGGGGGGGTGTTATCTCTTTTGTCGAAAATCAGCCGTTTTTGCTCGAACATTAAATGCCTCCAAATGGTATTTAATTAACTTCCCGAGCCCCTGGAAGCATGAAAATCACTTTAAACATGCTAATTTTAGCTCTAACACTGATGATCCACCTACAAATGTGAACTGACGTTCAAAAATAAAACATTTGAAAACGGACCATTTTCCACATTTCTGAAGCATGACGTAATGGGGGGGTGTTATCTCTTTTGTCGAAAATCAGCCGTTTTTGCTCGAACATTAAATGCCTCCAAATGGTATTTAATTAACTTCCCGGGGTGAAGAAACCCTTTTTGAGAACTCAGAGTGAGTAAATTGGCCATTTTCATGCACTTTTAACCATTCCATAAATCTTGTGTTTTGGGCCCCTGGAAGCATGAAAATCACTTTAAACATGCTAATTTTAGCTCTAACACTGATGATCCACCTACAAATGTGAACTGACGTTCAAAAATAAAACATTTGAAAACGGACCATTTTCCACATTTCTGAAGCATGACGTAATGGGGGGGTGTTATCTCCTTTGTCGAAAATCAGCCGTTTTTGCTCGAACATTAAATGCCTCCAAATGGTATTTAATTAACTTCCCGAGCCCCTGGAAGCATGAAAATCACTTTAAACATGCTAATTTTAGCTCTAACACTGATGATCCACCTACAAATGTGAACTGACGTTCAAAAATAAAACATTTGAAAACGGACCATTTTCCACATTTCTGAAGCATGACGTAATGGGGGGGTGTTATCTCTTTTGTCGAAAATCAGCCGTTTTTGCTCGAACATTAAATGCCTCCAAATGGTATTTATTTCACTTCCCGGGTGAAGAAACCCTTTTTGAGAACTCAGAGTGAGTAAATTGGCCATTTTCATGCACTTTTAACCATTCCATTAATCTTGTGTTTTGGGCCCCTGGAAGCATGAAAATCACTTTAAACATGCTAATTTTAGCTCTAACACTGATGATCCACCTACAAATGTGAACTGACGTTCAAAAATAAAACATTTGAAAACGGACCATTTTCCACATTTCTGAAGCATGACGTAATGGGGGGTTGTTATCTCTTTTGTCGAAAATCAGCCGTTTTTGCTCGAACATTAAATGCCTCCAAATGGTATTTAATTAACTTCCCGAGCCCCTGGAAGCATGAAAATCACTTTAAACATGCTAATTTGAGCTCTAACACTGATGATCCACCTACAAATGTGAACTGACGTTCAAAAATAAAACATTTGAAAACGGACCATTTTCCACATTTCTGAAGCATGACGTAATGGGGGGGGTGTTATCTCTTTTGTCGAAAATCAGCCGTTTTTGCTCGAACATTAAATGCCTCCAAATGGTATTTATTTCACTTACCGAGCCCCTGGAAGCATGAAAATCACTTTAAACATGCTAATTTTAGCTCTAACACTGATGATCCACCTACAAATGTGAACTGACGTTCAAAAATAAAACATTTGAAAACGGACCATTTTCCACATTTCTGAAGCATGACGTAATGGGGGGGTGTTATCTCTTTTGTCGAAAATCAGCCGTTTTTGCTCGAACATTAAATGCCTCCAAATGGTATTTAATTAACTTCCCGAGCCCTGGAAGCATGAAAATCACTTTAAACATGCTAATTTTAGCTCTAACACTGATGATCCACCTACAAATGTGAACTGACGTTCAAAAATAAAACATTTGAAAACGGACCATTTTCCACATTTCTGAAGCATGACGTAATGGGGGGGTGTTATCTCTTTTGTCGAAAATCAGCCGTTTTTGCTCGAACATTAAATGCCTCCAAATGGTATTTAATTAACTTCCCGGGGTGAAGAAACCCTTTTTGAGAACTAGGAGTGAGTAAATTGGCCATTTTCATGCACTTTTAACCATTCCATAAATCTTGTGTTTTGGGCCCCTGGAAGCATGAAAATCACTTTAAACATGCTAATTTTAGCTCTAACACTGATGATCCACCTACAAATGTGAACTGACGTTCAAAAATAAAACATTTGAAAACGGACCATTTTCCACATTTCCGAAGCATGACGTAATGGGGGGTGTTATCTCTTTTGTCGAAAATCAGCCGTTTTTGCTCGAACATTAAATGCCTCCAAATGGTATTTAATTAACTTCCCGAGCCCCTGGAAGCATGAAAATCACTTTAAACATGCTAATTTTAGCTCTAACACTGATGATCCACCTACAAATGTGAACTGACGTTCAAAAATAAAACATTTGAAAACGGACCATTTTCCACATTTCTGAAGCATGACGTAATGGGGGGGTGTTATCTCTTTTGTCGAAAATCAGCCGTTTTTGCTCGAACATTAAATGCCTCCAAATGGTATTTATTTCACTTCCCGAGCCCCTGGAAGCATGAAAATCACTTTAAACATGCTAATTTTAGCTCTAACACTGATGATCCACCTACAAATGTGAACTGACGTTCAAAAATAAAACATTTGAAAACGGACCATTTTCCACATTTCTGAAGCATGACGTAATGGGGGGGTGTTATCTCTTTTGTCGAAAATCAGCCGTTTTTGCTCGAACATTAAATGCCTCCAAATGGTATTTAATTAACTTCCCGAGCCCCTGGAAGCATGAAAATCACTTTAAACATGCTAATTTTAGCTCTAACACTGATGATCCACCTACAAATGTGAACTGACGTTCAAAAATAAAACATTTGAAAACGGACCATTTTCCACATTTCTGAAGCATGACGTAATGGGGGGGTGTTATCTCTTTTGTCGAAAATCAGCCGTTTTTGCTCGAACATTAAATGCCTCCAAATGGTATTTAATTAACTTCCCCGGGGTGAAGAAACCCTTTTTGAGAACTCAGAGTGAGTAAATTGGCCATTTTCATGCACTTTTAACCATTCCATTAATCTTGTGTTTTGGGCCCCTGGAAGCATGAAAATCACTTTAAACATGCTAATTTTAGCTCTAACACTGATGATCCACCTACAAATGTGAACTGACGTTCAAAAATAAAACATTTGAAAACGGACCATTTTCCACATTTCTGAAGCATGACGTAATGGGGGGTGTTATCTCTTTTGTCGAAAATCAGCCGTTTTTGCTCGAACATTAAATGCCTCCAAATGGTATTTAATTAACTTCCCGAGCCCCTGGAAGCATGAAAATCACTTTAAACATGCTAATTTTAGCTCTAACACTGATGATCCACCTACAAATGTGAACTGACGTTCAAAAATAAAACATTTGAAAACGGACCATTTTCCACATTTCTGAAGCATGACGTAATGGGGGGGTGTTATCTCTTTTGTCGAAAATCAGCCGTTTTTGCTCGAACATTAAATGCCTCCAAATGGTATTTAATTAACTTCCCGGGGTGAAGAAACCCTTTTTGAGAACTCAGAGTGAGTAAATTGGCCATTTTCATGCACTTTTAACCATTCCATAAATCTTGTGTTTTGGGCCCCTGGAAGCATGAAAATCACTTTAAACATGCTAATTTTAGCTCTAACACTGATGATCCACCTACAAATGTGAACTGACGTTCAAAAATAAAACATTTGAAAACGGACCATTTTTCCACATTTCTGAAGCATGACGTAATGGGGGGGGTGTTATCTCTTTTGTCGAAAATCAGCCGTTTTTGCTCGAACATTAAATGCCTCCAAATGGTATTTAATTAACTTCCCGAGCCCCTGGAAGCATGAAAATCACTTTAAACATGCTAATTTTAGCTCTAACACTGATGATCCACCTACAAATGTGAACTGACGTTCAAAAATAAAACATTTGAAAACGGACCATTTTCCACATTTCTGAAGCATGACGTAATGGGGGGGTGTTATCTCTTTTGTCGAAAATCAGCCGTTTTTGCTCGAACATTAAATGCCTCCAAATGGTATTTAATTAACTTCCCGGGGTGAAGAAACCCTTTTTGAGAACTCAGAGTGAGTAAATTGGCCATTTTCATGCACTTTTAACCATTCCATAAATCTTGTGTTTTGGGCCCCTGGAAGCATGAAAATCACTTTAAACATGCTAATTTTAGCTCTAACACTGATGATCCACCTACAAATGTGAACTGACGTTCAAAAATAAAACATTTGAAAATGGACCATTTTCCACATTTCTGAAGCATGACGTAATGGGGGGGTGTTATCTCCTTTGTCGAAAATCAGCCGTTTTTGCTCGAACATTAAATGCCTCCAAATGGTATTTAATTAACTTCCCGAGCCCCTGGAAGCATGAAAATCACTTTAAACATGCTAATTTTAGCTCTAACACTGATGATCCACCTACAAATGTGAACTGACGTTCAAAAATAAAACATTTGAAAACGGACCATTTTCCACATTTCTGAAGCATGACGTAATGGGGGGGTGTTATCTCTTTTGTCGAAAATCAGCCGTTTTTGCTCGAACATTAAATGCCTCCAAATGGTATTTATTTCACTTCCCGGGGTGAAGAAACCCTTTTTGAGAACTCAGAGTGAGTAAATTGGCCATTTTCATGCACTTTTAACCATTCCATTAATCTTGTGTTTTGGGCCCCTGGAAGCATGAAAATCACTTTAAACATGCTAATTTTAGCTCTAACACTGATGATCCACCTACAAATGTGAACTGACGTTCAAAAATAAAACATTTGAAAACGGACCATTTTCCACATTTCTGAAGCATGACGTAATGGGGGGTTGTTATCTCTTTTGTCGAAAATCAGCCGTTTTTGCTCGAACATTAAATGCCTCCAAATGGTATTTAATTAACTTCCCGAGCCCCTGGAAGCATGAAAATCACTTTAAACATGCTAATTTTAGCTCTAACACTGATGATCCACCTACAAATGTGAACTGACGTTCAAAAATAAAACATTTGAAAACGGACCATTTTCCACATTTCTGAAGCATGACGTAATGGGGGGGTGTTATCTCTTTTGTCGAAAATCAGCCGTTTTTGCTCGAACATTAAATGCCTCCAAATGGTATTTATTTCACTTCCCGAGCCCCTGGAAGCATGAAAATCACTTTAAACATGCTAATTTTAGCTCTAACACTGATGATCCACCTACAAATGTGAACTGACGTTCAAAAATAAAACATTTGAAAACGGACCATTTTCCACATTTCTGAAGCATGACGTAATGGGGGGGTGTTATCTCTTTTGTCGAAAATCAGCCGTTTTTGCTCGAACATTAAATGCCTCCAAATGGTATTTAATTAACTTCCCGAGCCCCTGGAAGCATGAAAATCACTTTAAACATGCTAATTTTAGCTCTAACACTGATGATCCACCTACAAATGTGAACTGACGTTCAAAAATAAAACATTTGAAAACGGACCATTTTCCACATTTCTGAAGCATGACGTAATGGGGGGGTGTTATCTCTTTTGTCGAAAATCAGCCGTTTTTGCTCGAACATTAAATGCCTCCAAATGGTATTTAATTAACTTCCCGGGGTGAAGAAACCCTTTTTGAGAACTCAGAGTGAGTAAATTGGCCATTTTCATGCACTTTAACCATTCCCATAAATCTTGTGTTTTGGGCCCTGGAAGCATGAAAATCACTTTAAACATGCTAATTTTAGCTCTAACACTGATGATCCACCTACAAATGTGAACTGACGTTCAAAAATAAAACATTTGAAAACGGACCATTTTCCACATTTCTGAAGCATGACGTCATGGGGGGGTGTTATCTCTTTTGTCGAAAATCAGCCGTTTTTGCTCGAACATTAAATGCCTCCAAATGGTATTTAATTAACTTCCCGAGCCCCTGGAAGCATGAAAATCACTTTAAACATGCTAATTTTAGCTCTAACACTGATGATCCACCTACAAATGTGAACTGACGTTCAAAAATAAAACATTTGAAAACGGACCATTTTCCACATTTCTGAAGCATGACGTAATGGGGGGGTGTTATCTCTTTTGTCGAAAATCAGCCGTTTTTGCTCGAACATTAAATGCCTCCAAATGGTATTTAATTAACTTCCCGGGGTGAAGAAACCCTTTTTGAGAACTAGGAGTGAGTAAATTGGCCATTTTCATGCACTTTTAACCATTCCATAAATCTTGTGTTTTGGGCCCCTGGAAGCATGAAAATCACTTTAAACATGCTAATTTTAGCTCTAACACTGATGATCCACCTACAAATGTGAACTGACGTTCAAAAATAAAACATTTGAAAATGGACCATTTTCCACATTTCTGAAGCATGACGTAATGGGGGGGTGTTATCTCCTTTGTCGAAAATCAGCCGTTTTTGCTCGAACATTAAATGCCTCCAAATGGTATTTAATTAACTTCCCGAGCCCCTGGAAGCATGAAAATCACTTTAAACATGCTAATTTTAGCTCTAACACTGATGATCCACCTACAAATGTGAACTGACGTTCAAAAATAAAACATTTGAAAACGGACCATTTTCCACATTTCTGAAGCATGACGTAATGGGGGGGTGTTATCTCTTTTGTCGAAAATCAGCCGTTTTTGCTCGAACATTAAATGCCTCCAAATGGTATTTATTTCACTTCCCGGGGTGAAGAAACCCTTTTTGAGAACTCAGAGTGAGTAAATTGGCCATTTTCATGCACTTTTAACCATTCCATTAATCTTGTGTTTTGGGCCCCTGGAAGCATGAAAATCACTTTAAACATGCTAATTTTAGCTCTAACACTGATGATCCACCTACAAATGTGAACTGACGTTCAAAAAATAAAACATTTGAAAACGGACCATTTTCCACATTTCTGAAGCATGACGTAATGGGGGGGTGTTATCTCTTTTGTCGAAAATCAGCCGTTTTTGCTCGAACATTAAATGCCTCCAAATGGTATTTATTTCACTTCCCGAGCCCCTGGAAGCATGAAAATCACTTTAAACATGCTAATTTTAGCTCTAACACTGATGATCCACCTACAAATGTGAACTGACGTTCAAAAATAAAACATTTGAAAACGGACCATTTTCCACATTTCTGAAGCATGACGTAATGGGGGGGTGTTATCTCTTTTGTCGAAAATCAGCCGTTTTTACTCGAACATTAAATGCCTCCAAATGGTATTTAATTAACTTCCCGAGCCCCTGGAAGCATGAAAATCACTTTAAACATGCTAATTTTAGCTCTAACACTGATGATCCACCTACAAATGTGAACTGACGTTCAAAAATAAAACATTTGAAAACGGACCATTTTCCACATTTCTGAAGCATGACGTAATGGGGGGGTGTTATCTCTTTTGTCGAAAATCAGCCGTTTTTTGCTCGAACATTAAATGCCTCCAAATGGTATTTATTTCACTTCCCGAGCCCCTGGAAGCATGAAAATCACTTTAAACATGCTAATTTTAGCTCTAACACTGATGATCCACCTACAAATGTGAACTGACGTTCAAAAATAAAACATTTGAAAACGGACCATTTTCCACATTTCTGAAGCATGACGTAATGGGGGGGTGTTATCTCTTTTGTCGAAAATCAGCCGTTTTTTGCTCGAACATTAAATGCCTCCAAATGGTATTTAATTAACTTCCCGGGGTGAAGAAACCCTTTTTGAGAACTCAGAGTGAGTAAATTGGCCATTTTCATGCACTTTTAACCATCCCATAAATCTTGTGTTTTGGGCCCCTGGAAGCATGAAAATCACTTTAAACATGCTAATTTTAGCTCTAACACTGATGATCCACCTACAAATGTGAACTGACGTTCAAAAATAAAACATTTGAAAACGGACCATTTTCCACATTTCTGAAGCATGACGTAATGGGGGGGTGTTATCTCTTTTGTCGAAAATCAGCCGTTTTTGCTCGAACATTAAATGCCTCCAAATGGTATTTAATTAACTTCCCGAGCCCCTGAAAGCATGAAAATCACTTTAAACATGCTAATTTTAGCTCTAACACTGATGATCCACCTACAAATGTGAACTGACGTTCAAAAATAAAACATTTGAAAACGGACCATTTTCCACATTTCTGAAGCATGACGTAATGGGGGGGTGTTATCTCTTTTGTCGAAAATCAGCCGTTTTTGCTCGAACATTAAATGCCTCCAAATGGTATTTAATTAACTTCCCGGGGTGAAGAAACCCTTTTTGAGAACTCAGAGTGAGTAAATTGGCCATTTCATGCACTTTTAACCATTCCATAAATCTTGTGTTTTGGGCCCCTGGAAGCATGAAAATCACTTTAAACATGCTAATTTTAGCTCTAACACTGATGATCCACCTACAAATGTGAACTGACGTTCAAAAATAAAACATTTGAAAACGGACCATTTTCCACATTTCTGAAGCATGACGTAATGGGGGGGGTGTTATCTCTTTTGTCGAAAATCAGCCGTTTTTGCTCGAACATTAAATGCCTCCAAATGGTATTTAATTAACTTCCCGAGCCCCTGGAAGCATGAAAATCACTTTAAACATGCTAATTTTAGCTCTAACACTGATGATCCACCTACAAATGTGAACTGACGTTCAAAAATAAAACATTTGAAAACGGACCATTTTCCACATTTCTGAAGCATGACGTAATGGGGGGGTGTTATCTCTTTTGTCGAAAATCAGCCGTTTTTGCTCGAACATTAAATGCCTCCAAATGGTATTTAATTAAATTCCCGGGGTGAAGAAACCCTTTTTGAGAACTCAGAGTGAGTAAATTGGCCATTTTCATGCACTTTTAACCATTCCATAAATCTTGTGTTTTGGGCCCCTGGAAGCATGAAAATCACTTTAAACATGCTAATTTTAGCTCTAACACTGATGATCCACCTACAAATGTGAACTGACGTTCAAAAATAAAACATTTGAAAACGGACCATTTTCCACATTTCTGAAGCATGACGTAATGGGGGGGTGTTATCTCTTTTGTCGAAAATCAGCCGTTTTTGCTCGAACATTAAATGCCTCCAAATGGTATTTAATTAACTTCCCGAGCCCCTGGAAGCATGAAAATCACTTTAAACATGCTAATTTTAGCTCTAACACTGATGATCCACCTACAAATGTGAACTGACGTTCAAAAATAAAACATTTGAAAACGGACCATTTTCCACATTTCTGAAGCATGACGTAATGGGGGGGTGTTATCTCTTTTGTCGAAAATCAGCCGTTTTTGCTCGAACATTAAATGCCTCCAAATGGTATTTAATTAACTTCCCGAGCCCCTGGAAGCATGAAAATCACTTTAAACATGCTAATTTTAGCTCTAACACTGATGATCCACCTACAAATGTGAACTGACGTTCAAAAATAAAACATTTGAAAACGGACCATTTTCCACATTTCTGAAGCATGACGTAATGGGGGGGTGTTATCTCTTTTGTCGAAAATCAGCCGTTTTTGCTCGAACATTAAATGCCTCCAAATGGTATTTAATTAACTTCCTGGGGTGAAGAAACCCTTTTTGAGAACTCAGAGTGAGTAAATTGGCCATTTTCATGCACTTTTAACCATTCCATAAATCTTGTGTTTTGGGCCCCTGGAAGCATGAAAATCACTTTAAACATGCTAATTTTAGCTCTAACACTGATGATCCACCTACAAATGTGAACTGACGTTCAAAAATAAAACATTTGAAAACAGACCATTTTCCACATTTCTGAAGCATGACGTAATGGGGGGGTGTTATCTCTTTTGTCGAAAATCAGCCGTTTTTGCTCGAACATTAAATGCCTCCAAATGGTATTTATTTCACTTCCCGAGCCCCTGGAAGCATGAAAATCACTTTAAACATGCTAATTTTAGCTCTAACACTGATGATCCACCTACAAATGTGAACTGACGTTCAAAAATAAAACATTTGAAAACGGACCATTTTCCACATTTCTGAAGCATGACGTAATGGGGGGGTGTTATCTCATTTGTCGAAAATCAGCCGTTTTTGCTCGAACATTAAATGCCTCCAAATGGTATTTAATTAACTTCCCGAGCCCCTGGAAGCATGAAAATCACTTTAAACATGCTAATTTTAGCTCTAACACTGATGATCCACCTACAAATGTGAACTGACGTTCAAAAATAAAACATTTGAAAACGGACCATTTTCCACATTTCTGAAGCATGACGTAATGGGGGGGTGTTATCTCTTTTGTCGAAAATCAGCCGTTTTTGCTCGAACATTAAATGCCTCCAAATGGTATTTATTTCACTTCCCGAGCCCCTGGAAGCATGAAAATCACTTTAAACATGCTAATTTTAGCTCTAACACTGATGATCCACCTACAAATGTGAACTGACGTTCAAAAATAAAACATTTGAAAACGGACCATTTTCCACATTTCTGAAGCATGACGTAATGGGGGGGTGTTATCTCATTTGTCGAAAATCAGCCGTTTTTGCTCGAACATTAAATGCCTCCAAATGGTATTTAATTAACTTCCCGAGCCCCTGGAAGCATGAAAATCACTTTAAACATGCTAATTTTAGCTCTAACACTGATGATCCACCTACAAATGTGAACTGACGTTCAAAAATAAAACATTTGAAAACGGACCATTTTCCACATTTCTGAAGCATGACGTAATGGGGGGGTGTTATCTCTTTTGTCGAAAATCAGCCGTTTTTGCTCGAACATTAAATGCCTCCAAATGGTATTTAATTAACTTCCCGGGGTGAAGAAACCCTTTTTGAGAACTCAGAGTGAGTAAATTGGCCATTTTCATGCACTTTTAACCATTCCATTAATCTTGTGTTTTGGGCCCCTGGAAGCATGAAAATCACTTTAAACATGCTAATTTTAGCTCTAACACTGATGATCCACCTACAAATGTGAACTGACGTTCAAAAATAAAACATTTGAAAACGGACCATTTTCCACATTTCTGAAGCATGACGTAATGGGGGGGTGTTATCTCTTTTGTCGAAAATCAGCCGTTTTTGCTCGAACATTAAATGCCTCCAAATGGTATTTATTTCACTTCCCGAGCCCCTGGAAGCATGAAAATCACTTTAAACATGCTAATTTTAGCTCTAACACTGATGATCCACCTACAAATGTGAACTGACGTTCAAAAATAAAACGTTTGAAAACGGACCATTTTCCACATTTCTGAAGCATGACGTAATGGGGGGGTGTTATCTCTTTTGTCGAAAATCAGCCGTTTTTGCTCGAACATTAAATGCCTCCAAATGGTATTTATTTCACTTCCCGGGGTGAAGAAACCCTTTTTGAGAACTCAGAGTGAGTAAATTGGCCATTTTCATGCACTTTTAACCATTCCATTAATCTTGTGTTTTGGGCCCCTGGAAGCATGAAAATCACTTTAAACATGCTAATTTTAGCTCTAACACTGATGATCCACCTACAAATGTGAACTGACGTTCAAAAATAAAACATTTGAAAACGGACCATTTTCCACATTTCCGAAGCATGACGTAATGGGGGGTGTTATCTCTTTTGTCGAAAATCAGCCGTTTTTGCTCGAACATTAAATGCCTCCAAATGGTATTTAATTAACTTCCCGAGCCCCTGGAAGCATGAAAATCACTTTAAACATGCTAATTTTAGCTCTAACACTGATGATCCACCTACAAATGTGAACTGACGTTCAAAAATAAAACATTTGAAAACGGACCATTTTCCACATTTCTGAAGCATGACGTAATGGGGGGGTGTTATCTCTTTTGTCGAAAATCAGCCGTTTTTGCTCGAACATTAAATGCCTCCAAATGGTATTTATTTCACTTCCCGAGCCCCTGGAAGCATGAAAATCACTTTAAACATGCTAATTTTAGCTCTAACACTGATGATCCACCTACAAATGTGAACTGACGTTCAAAAATAAAACATTTGAAAACGGACCATTTTCCACATTTCTGAAGCATGACGTAATGGGGGGGGTGTTATCTCTTTTGTCGAAAATCAGCCGTTTTTGCTCGAACATTAAATGCCTCCAAATGGTATTTAATTAACTTCCCGAGCCCCTGGAAGCATGAAAATCACTTTAAACATGCTAATTTTAGCTCTAACACTGATGATCCACCTACAAATGTGAACTGACGTTCAAAAATAAAACATTTGAAAACGGACCATTTTCCACATTTCTGAAGCATGACGTAATGGGGGGGTGTTATCTCTTTTGTCGAAAATCAGCCGTTTTTGCTCGAACATTAAATGCCTCCAAATGGTATTTAATTAACTTCCCGGGGTGAAGAAACCCTTTTTGAGAACTCAGAGTGAGTAAATTGGCCATTTTCATGCACTTTTAACCATTCCATAAATCTTGTGTTTTGGGCCCCTGGAAGCATGAAAATCACTTTAAACATGCTAATTTTAGCTCTAACACTGATGATCCACCTACAAATGTGAACTGACGTTCAAAAATAAAACATTTGAAAATGGACCATTTTCCACATTTCTGAAGCATGACGTAATGGGGGGGTGTTATCTCCTTTGTCGAAAATCAGCCGTTTTTGCTCGAACATTAAATGCCTCCAAATGGTATTTAATTAACTTCCCGAGCCCCTGGAAGCATGAAAATCACTTTAAACATGCTAATTTTAGCTCTAACACTGATGATCCACCTACAAATGTGAACTGACGTTCAAAAATAAAACATTTGAAAACGGACCATTTTCCACATTTCTGAAGCATGACGTAATGGGGGGGTGTTATCTCTTTTGTCAAAAATCAGCCGTTTTTGCTCGAACATTAAATGCCTCCAAATGGTATTTATTTCACTTCCCGGGGTGAAGAAACCCTTTTTGAGAACTCAGAGTGAGTAAATTGGCCATTTTCATGCACTTTTAACCATTCCATTAATCTTGTGTTTTGGGCCCCTGGAAGCATGAAAATCACTTTAAACATGCTAATTTTAGCTCTAACACTGATGATCCACCTACAAATGTGAACTGACGTTCAAAAATAAAACATTTGAAAACGGACCATTTTCCACATTTCTGAAGCATGACGTAATGGGGGGTTGTTATCTCTTTTGTCGAAAATCAGCCGTTTTTGCTCGAACATTAAATGCCTCCAAATGGTATTTAATTAACTTCCCGAGCCCCTGGAAGCATGAAAATCACTTTAAACATGCTAATTTTAGCTCTAACACTGATGATCCACCTACAAATGTGAACTGACGTTCAAAAATAAAACATTTGAAAACGGACCATTTTCCACATTTCTGAAGCATGACGTAATGGGGGGGTGTTATCTCTTTTGTCGAAAATCAGCCGTTTTTGCTCGAACATTAAATGCCTCCAAATGGTATTTATTTCACTTCCCGAGCCCCTGGAAGCATGAAAATCACTTTAAACATGCTAATTTTAGCTCTAACACTGATGATCCACCTACAAATGTGAACTGACGTTCAAAAATAAAACATTTGAAAACGGACCATTTTCCACATTTCTGAAGCATGACGTAATGGGGGGGTGTTATCTCTTTTGTCGAAAATCAGCCGTTTTTGCTCGAACATTAAATGCCTCCAAATGGTATTTAATTAACTTCCCGAGCCCCTGGAAGCATGAAAATCACTTTAAACATGCTAATTTTAGCTCTAACACTGATGATCCACCTACAAATGTGAACTGACGTTCAAAAATAAAACATTTGAAAACGGACCATTTTCCACATTTCTGAAGCATGACGTAATGGGGGGGGTGTTATCTCTTTTGTCGAAAATCAGCCGTTTTTGCTCGAACATTAAATGCCTCCAAATGGTATTTAATTAACTTCCCGGGGTGAAGAAACCCTTTTTGAGAACTCAGAGTGAGTAAATTGGCCATTTTCATGCACTTTTAACCATTCCATAAATCTTGTGTTTTGGGCCCCTGGAAGCATGAAAATCACTTTAAACATGCTAATTTTAGCTCTAACACTGATGATCCACCTACAAATGTGAACTGACGTTCAAAAATAAAACATTTGAAAACGGACCATTTTCCACATTTCTGAAGCATGACGTAATGGGGGGGGTGTTATCTCTTTTGTCGAAAATCAGCCGTTTTTGCTCGAACATTAAATGCCTCCAAATGGTATTTAATTAAATTCCCGGGGTGAAGAAACCCTTTTTGAGAACTCAGAGTGAGTAAATTGGCCATTTTCATGCACTTTTAACCATTCCATAAATCTTGTGTTTTGGGCCCCTGGAAGCATGAAAATCACTTTAAACATGCTAATTTTAGCTCTAACACTGATGATCCACCTACAAATGTGAACTGACGTTCAAAAATAAAACATTTGAAAACGGACCATTTTCCACATTTCTGAAGCATGACGTAATGGGGGGGTGTTATCTCTTTTGTCGAAAATCAGCCGTTTTTGCTCGAACATTAAATGCCTCCAAATGGTATTTAATTAACTTCCCGAGCCCCTGGAAGCATGAAAATCACTTTAAACATGCTAATTTTAGCTCTAACACTGATGATCCACCTACAAATGTGAACTGACGTTCAAAAATAAAACATTTGAAAACGGACCATTTTCCACATTTCTGAAGCATGACGTAATGGGGGGGTGTTATCTCTTTTGTCGAAAATCAGCCGTTTTTGCTCGAACATTAAATGCCTCCAAATGGTATTTAATTAACTTCCCGAGCCCCTGGAAGCATGAAAATCACTTTAAACATGCTAATTTTAGCTCTAACACTGATGATCCACCTACAAATGTGAACTGACGTTCAAAAATAAAACATTTGAAAACGGACCATTTTCCACATTTCTGAAGCATGACGTAATGGGGGGGTGTTATCTCTTTTGTCGAAAATCAGCCGTTTTTGCTCGAACATTAAATGCCTCCAAATGGTATTTAATTAACTTCCTGGGGTGAAGAAACCCTTTTTGAGAACTCAGAGTGAGTAAATTGGCCATTTTCATGCACTTTTAACCATTCCATAAATCTTGTGTTTTGGGCCCCTGGAAGCATGAAAATCACTTTAAACATGCTAATTTTAGCTCTAACACTGATGATCCACCTACAAATGTGAACTGACGTTCAAAAATAAAACATTTGAAAACGGACCATTTTCCACATTTCTGAAGCATGACGTAATGGGGGGGTGTTATCTCTTTTGTCGAAAATCAGCCGTTTTTGCTCGAACATTAAATGCCTCCAAATGGTATTTAATTAACTTCCCGAGCCCCTGGAAGCATGAAAATCACTTTAAACATGCTAATTTTAGCTCTAACACTGATGATCCACCTACAAATGTGAACTGACGTTCAAAAATAAAACATTTGAAAACGGACCATTTTCCACATTTCTGAAGCATGACGTAATGGGGGGGTGTTATCTCTTTTGTCGAAAATCAGCCGTTTTTGCTCGAACATTAAATGCCTCCAAATGGTATTTATTTCACTTCCCGAGCCCCTGGAAGCATGAAAATCACTTTAAACATGCTAATTTTAGCTCTAACACTGATGATCCACCTACAAATGTGAACTGACGTTCAAAAATAAAACATTTGAAAACGGACCATTTTCCACATTTCTGAAGCATGACGTAATGGGGGGGTGTTATCTCATTTGTCGAAAATCAGCCGTTTTTGCTCGAACATTAAATGCCTCCAAATGGTATTTAATTAACTTCCCGAGCCCCTGGAAGCATGAAAATCACTTTAAACATGCTAATTTTAGCTCTAACACTGATGATCCACCTACAAATGTGAACTGACGTTCAAAAATAAAACATTTGAAAACGGACCATTTTCCACATTTCTGAAGCATGACGTAATGGGGGGGTGTTATCTCTTTTGTCGAAAATCAGCCGTTTTTGCTCGAACATTAAATGCCTCCAAATGGTATTTAATTAACTTCCCGGGGTGAAGAAACCCTTTTTGAGAACTCAGAGTGAGTAAATTGGCCATTTTCATGCACTTTTAACCATTCCATTAATCTTGTGTTTTGGGCCCCTGGAAGCATGAAAATCACTTTAAACATGCTAATTTTAGCTCTAACACTGATGATCCACCTACAAATGTGAACTGACGTTCAAAAATAAAACATTTGAAAACGGACCATTTTCCACATTTCTGAAGCATGACGTAATGGGGGGGTGTTATCTCTTTTGTCGAAAATCAGCCGTTTTTGCTCGAACATTAAATGCCTCCAAATGGTATTTATTTCACTTCCCGAGCCCCTGGAAGCATGAAAATCACTTTAAACATGCTAATTTTAGCTCTAACACTGATGATCCACCTACAAATGTGAACTGACGTTCAAAAATAAAACGTTTGAAAACGGACCATTTTCCACATTTCTGAAGCATGACGTAATGGGGGGGTGTTATCTCTTTTGTCGAAAATCAGCCGTTTTTGCTCGAACATTAAATGCCTCCAAATGGTATTTATTTCACTTCCCGGGGTGAAGAAACCCTTTTTGAGAACTCAGAGTGAGTAAATTGGCCATTTTCATGCACTTTTAACCATTCCATTAATCTTGTGTTTTGGGCCCCTGGAAGCATGAAAATCACTTTAAACATGCTAATTTTAGCTCTAACACTGATGATCCACCTACAAATGTGAACTGACGTTCAAAAATAAAACATTTGAAAACGGACCATTTTCCACATTTCCGAAGCATGACGTAATGGGGGGTGTTATCTCTTTTGTCGAAAATCAGCCGTTTTTGCTCGAACATTAAATGCCTCCAAATGGTATTTAATTAACTTCCCGAGCCCCTGGAAGCATGAAAATCACTTTAAACATGCTAATTTTAGCTCTAACACTGATGATCCACCTACAAATGTGAACTGACGTTCAAAAATAAAACATTTGAAAACGGACCATTTTCCACATTTCTGAAGCATGACGTAATGGGGGGGTGTTATCTCTTTTGTCGAAAATCAGCCGTTTTTGCTCGAACATTAAATGCCTCCAAATGGTATTTATTTCACTTCCCGAGCCCCTGGAAGCATGAAAATCACTTTAAACATGCTAATTTTAGCTCTAACACTGATGATCCACCTACAAATGTGAACTGACGTTCAAAAATAAAACATTTGAAAACGGACCATTTTCCACATTTCTGAAGCATGACGTAATGGGGGGGGTGTTATCTCTTTTGTCGAAAATCAGCCGTTTTTGCTCGAACATTAAATGCCTCCAAATGGTATTTAATTAACTTCCCGAGCCCCTGGAAGCATGAAAATCACTTTAAACATGCTAATTTTAGCTCTAACACTGATGATCCACCTACAAATGTGAACTGACGTTCAAAAATAAAACATTTGAAAACGGACCATTTTCCACATTTCTGAAGCATGACGTAATGGGGGGGTGTTATCTCTTTTGTCGAAAATCAGCCGTTTTTGCTCGAACATTAAATGCCTCCAAATGGTATTTAATTAACTTCCCGGGGTGAAGAAACCCTTTTTGAGAACTCAGAGTGAGTAAATTGGCCATTTTCATGCACTTTTAACCATTCCATAAATCTTGTGTTTTGGGCCCCTGGAAGCATGAAAATCACTTTAAACATGCTAATTTTAGCTCTAACACTGATGATCCACCTACAAATGTGAACTGACGTTCAAAAATAAAACATTTGAAAACGGACCATTTTCCACATTTCTGAAGCATGACGTAATGGGGGGGTGTTATCTCTTTTGTCGAAAATCAGCCGTTTTTGCTCGAACATTAAATGCCTCCAAATGGTATTTAATTAACTTCCCGAGCGCCTGGAAGCATGAAAATCACTTTAAACATGCTAATTTTAGCTCTAACACTGATGATCCACCTACAAATGTGAACTGACGTTCAAAAATAAAACATTTGAAAACGGACCATTTTCCACATTTCTGAAGCATGACGTAATGGGGGGGTGTTATCTCTTTTGTCGAAAATCAGCCGTTTTTGCTCGAACATTAAATGCCTCCAAATGGTATTTAATTAACTTCCCGGGGTGAAGAAACCCTTTTTGAGAACTCAGAGTGAGTAAATTGGCCATTTTCATGCACTTTTAACCATTCCATAAATCTTGTGTTTTGGGCCCCTGGAAGCATGAAAATCACTTTAAACATGCTAATTTTAGCTCTAACACTGATGATCCACCTACAAATGTGAACTGACGTTCAAAAATAAAACATTTGAAAACGGACCATTTTCCACATTTCTGAAGCATGACGTAATGGGGGGGGGTGTTATCTCTTTTGTCGAAAATCAGCCGTTTTTGCTCGAACATTAAATGCCTCCAAATGGTATTTAATTAACTTCCCGAGCCCCTGGAAGCATGAAAATCACTTTAAACATGCTAATTTTAGCTCTAACACTGATGATCCACCTACAAATGTGAACTGACGTTCAAAAATAAAACATTTGAAAACGGACCATTTTCCACATTTCTGAAGCATGACGTAATGGGGGGGTGTTATCTCTTTTGTCGAAAATCAGCCGTTTTTGCTCGAACATTAAATGCCTCCAAATGGTATTTAATTAACTTACCGGGGTGAAGAAACCCTTTTTGAGAACTCAGAGTGAGTAAATTGGCCATTTTCATGCACTTTTAACCATTCCATAAATCTTGTGTTTTGGGCCCCTGGAAGCATGAAAATCACTTTAAACATGCTAATTTTAGCTCTAACACTGATGATCCACCTACAAATGTGAACTGACGTTCAAAAATAAAACATTTGAAAATGGACCATTTTCCACATTTCTGAAGCATGACGTAATGGGGGGGTGTTATCTCCTTTGTCGAAAATCAGCCGTTTTTGCTCGAACATTAAATGCCTCCAAATGGTATTTAATTAACTTCCCGAGCCCCTGGAAGCATGAAAATCACTTTAAACATGCTAATTTTAGCTCTAACACTGATGATCCACCTACAAATGTGAACTGACGTTCAAAAATAAAACATTTGAAAACGGACCATTTTCCACATTTCTGAAGCATGACGTAATGGGGGGGTGTTATCTCTTTTGTCGAAAATCAGCCGTTTTTGCTCGAACATTAAATGCCTCCAAATGGTATTTATTTCACTTCCCGGGGTGAAGAAACCCTTTTTGAGAACTCAGAGTGAGTAAATTGGCCATTTTCATGCACTTTTAACCATTCCATTAATCTTGTGTTTTGGGCCCCTGGAAGCATGAAAATCACTTTAAACATGCTAATTTTAGCTCTAACACTGATGATCCACCTACAAATGTGAACTGACGTTCAAAAATAAAACATTTGAAAACGGACCATTTTCCACATTTCTGAAGCATGACGTAATGGGGGGGTGTTATCTCTTTTGTCGAAAATCAGCCGTTTTTGCTCGAACATTAAATGCCTCCAAATGGTATTTATTTCACTTCCCGAGCCCCTGGAAGCATGAAAATCACTTTAAACATGCTAATTTTAGCTCTAACACTGATGATCCACCTACAAATGTGAACTGACGTTCAAAAATAAAACATTTGAAAACGGACCATTTTCCACATTTCTGAAGCATGACGTAATGGGGGGGTGTTATCTCTTTTGTCGAAAATCAGCCGTTTTTGCTCGAACATTAAATGCCTCCAAATGGTATTTAATTAACTTCCCGAGCCCCTGGAAGCATGAAAATCACTTTAAACATGCTAATTTTAGCTCTAACACTGATGATCCACCTACAAATGTGAACTGACGTTCAAAAATAAAACATTTGAAAACGGACCATTTTCCACATTTCTGAAGCATGACGTAATGGGGGGGTGTTATCTCTTTTGTCGAAAATCAGCCATTTTTGCTCGAACATTAAATGCCTCCAAATGGTATTTATTTCACTTCCCGAGCCCCTGGAAGCATGAAAATCACTTTAAACATGCTAATTTTAGCTCTAACACTGATGATCCACCTACAAATGTGAACTGACGTTCAAAAATAAAACATTTGAAAACGGACCATTTTCCACATTTCTGAAGCATGACGTAATGGGGGGGTGTTATCTCTTTTGTCGAAAATCAGCCGTTTTTGCTCGAACATTAAATGCCTCCAAATGGTATTTAATTAACTTCCCGAGCCCCTGGAAGCATGAAAATCACTTTAAACATGCTAATTTTAGCTCTAACACTGATGATCCACCTACAAATGTGAACTGACGTTCAAAAATAAAACATTTGAAAACGGACCATTTTCCACATTTCTGAAGCATGACGTAATGGGGGGGTGTTATCTCTTTTGTCGAAAATCAGCCGTTTTTGCTCGAACATTAAATGCCTCCAAATGGTATTTAATTAACTTCCCGGGGTGAAGAAACCCTTTTTGAGAACTCAGAGTGAGTAAATTGGCCATTTTCATGCACTTTTAACCATCCCATAAATCTTGTGTTTTGGGCCCCTGGAAGCATGAAAATCACTTTAAACATGCTAATTTTAGCTCTAACACTGATGATCCACCTACAAATGTGAACTGACGTTCAAAAATAAAACATTTGAAAACGGACCATTTTCCACATTTCTGAAGCATGACGTAATGGGGGGGTGTTATCTCTTTTGTCGAAAATCAGCCGTTTTTGCTCGAACATTAAATGCCTCCAAATGGTATTTAATTAACTTCCCGAGCCCCTGGAAGCATGAAAATCACTTTAAACATGCTAATTTTAGCTCTAACACTGATGATCCACCTACAAATGTGAACTGACGTTCAAAAATAAAACATTTGAAAACGGACCATTTTCCACATTTCTGAAGCATGACGTAATGGGGGGGTGTTATCTCTTTTGTCGAAAATCAGCCGTTTTTGCTCGAACATTAAATGCCTCCAAATGGTATTTAATTAACTTCCCGGGGTGAAGAAACCCTTTTTGAGAACTCAGAGTGAGTAAATTGGCCATTTTCATGCACTTTTAACCATTCCATAAATCTTGTGTTTTGGGCCCCTGGAAGCATGAAAATCACTTTAAACATGCTAATTTTAGCTCTAACACTGATGATCCACCTACAAATGTGAACTGACGTTCAAAAATAAAACATTTGAAAACGGACCATTTTCCACATTTCTGAAG
Organism: Lissotriton vulgaris; assembly: GCF_964263255.1. Classification (NCBI taxonomy): domain Eukaryota; kingdom Metazoa; phylum Chordata; class Amphibia; order Caudata; family Salamandridae; genus Lissotriton; species Lissotriton vulgaris. The sequence goes on along the minus strand of NW_028243775.1, from coordinate 66,898 downwards.
CATGACGTAATGGGGGGGGTGTTATCTCTTTTGTCGAAAATCAGCCGTTTTTGCTTGAACATTAAATGCCTCCAAATGGTATTTAATTAACTTCCCGAGCCCCTGGAAGCATGAAAATCACTTTAAACATGCTAATTTTAGCTCTAACACTGATGATCCACCTACAAATGTGAACTGACGTTCAAAAATAAAACATTTGAAAACGGACCATTTTCCACATTTCTGAAGCATGACGTAATGGGGGGGTGTTATCTCTTTTGTCGAAAATCAGCCGTTTTTGCTCGAACATTAAATGCCTCCAAATGGTATTTAATTAACTTCCCGAGCCCCTGGAAGCATGAAAATCACTTTAAACATGCTAATTTTAGCTCTAACACTGATGATCCACCTACAAATGTGAACTGACGTTCAAAAATAAAACATTTGAAAACGGACCATTTTCCACATTTCTGAAGCATGACGTAATGGGGGGTGTTATCTCTTTTGTCGAAAATCAGCCGTTTTTGCTCGAACATTAAATGCCTCCAAATGGTATTTAATTAACTTCCCGGGGTGAAGAAACCCTTTTTGAGAACTCAGAGTGAGTAAATTGGCCATTTTCATGCACTTTTAACCATTCCATAAATCTTGTGTTTTGGGCCCCTGGAAGCATGAAAATCACTTTAAACATGCTAATTTTAGCTCTAACACTGATGATCCACCTACAAATGTGAACTGACGTTCAAAAATAAAACATTTGAAAACGGACCATTTTCCACATTTCTGAAGCATGACGTAATGGGGGGGTGTTATCTCTTTTGTCGAAAATCAGCCGTTTTTGCTCGAACATTAAATGCCTCCAAATGGTATTTAATTAACTTCCCGAGCCCCTGGAAGCATGAAAATCACTTTAAACATGCTAATTTTAGCTCTAACACTGATGATCCACCTACAAATGTGAACTGACGTTCAAAAATAAAACATTTGAAAACGGACCATTTTCCACATTTCTGAAGCATGACGTAATGGGGGGGTGTTATCTCTTTTGTCGAAAATCAGCCGTTTTTGCTCGAACATGAAATGCCTCCAAATGGTATTTATTTCACTTCCCGAGCCCCTGGAAGCATGAAAATCACTTTAAACATGCTAATTTTAGCTCTAACACTGATGATCCACCTACAAATGTGAACTGACGTTCAAAAATAAAACATTTGAAAACGGACCATTTTCCACATTTCTGAAGCATGACGTAATGGGGGGGTGTTATCTCTTTTGTCGAAAATCAGCCGTTTTTGCTTGAACATTAAATGCCTCCAAATGGTATTTAATTAACTTCCCGAGCCCCTGGAAGCATGAAAATCACTTTAAACATGCTAATTTTAGCTCTAACACTGATGATCCACCTACAAATGTGAACTGACGTTCAAAAATAAAACATTTGAAAACGGACCATTTTCCACATTTCTGAAGCATGACGTAATGGGGGGGTGTTATCTCTTTTGTCGAAAATCAGCCGTTTTTGCTCGAACATTAAATGCCTCCAAATGGTATTTAATTAACTTCCCGGGGTGAAGAAACCCTTTTTGAGAACTCAGAGTGAGTAAATTGGCCATTTTCATGCACTTTTAACCATTCCATAAATCTTGTGTTTTGGGCCCCTGGAAGCATGAAAATCACTTTAAACATGCTAATTTTAGCTCTAACACTGATGATCCACCTACAAATGTGAACTGACGTTCAAAAATAAAACATTTGAAAATGGACCATTTTCCACATTTCTGAAGCATGATGTAATGGGGGGGTGTTATCTCCTTTGTCGAAAATCAGCCGTTTTTGCTCGAACATTAAATGCCTCCAAATGGTATTTAATTAACTTCCCGAGCCCCTGGAAGCATGAAAATCACTTTAAACATGCTAATTTTAGCTCTAACACTGATGATCCACCTACAAATGTGAACTGACGTTCAAAAATAAAACATTTGAAAACGGACCATTTTCCACATTTCTGAAGCATGACGTAATGGGGGGGTGTTATCTCTTTTGTCGAAAATCAGCCGTTTTTGCTCGAACATTAAATGCCTCCAAATGGTATTTATTTCACTTCCCGGGGTGAAGAAACCCTTTTTGAGAACTCAGAGTGTGTAAATTGGCCATTTTCATGCACTTTTAACCATTCCATTAATCTTGTGTTTTGGGCCCCTGGAAGGATGAAAATCACTTTAAACATGCTAATTTTAGCTCTAACACTGATGATCCACCTACAAATGTGAACTGACGTTCAAAAATAAAACATTTGAAAACGGACCATTTTCCACATTTCTGAAGCATGACGTAATGGGGGGGTGTTATCTCTTTTGTCGAAAATCAGCCGTTTTTGCTCGAACATTAAATGCCTCCAAATGGTATTTATTTCACTTCCCGAGCCCCTGGAAGCATGAAAATCACTTTAAACATGCTAATTTTAGCTCTAACACTGATGATCCACCTACAAATGTGAACTGACGTTCAAAAATAAAACATTTGAAAACGGACCATTTTCCACATTTCTGAAGCATGACGTAATGGGGGGGTGTTATCTCTTTTGTCGAAAATCAGCCGTTTTTGCTCGAACATTAAATGCCTCCAAATGGTATTTAATTAACTTCCCGAGCCCCTGGAAGCATGAAAATCACTTTAAACATGCTAATTTTAGCTCTAACACTGATGATCCACCTACAAATGTGAACTGACGTTCAAAAATAAAACATTTGAAAACGGACCATTTTCCACATTTCTGAAGCATGACGTAATGGGGGGGTGTTATCTCTTTTGTCGAAAATCAGCCGTTTTTGCTCGAACATTAAATGCCTCCAAATGGTATTTAATTAACTTCCCGGGGTGAAGAAACCCTTTTTGAGAACTCAGAGTGAGTAAATTGGCCATTTTCATGCACTTTTAACCATTCCATAAATCTTGTGTTTTGGGCCCCTGGAAGCATGAAAATCACTTTAAACATGCTAATTTTAGCTCTAACACTGATGATCCACCTACAAATGTGAACTGACGTTCAAGAATAAAACATTTGAAAACGGACCATTTTCCACATTTCTGAAGCATGACGTAATGGGGGGGTGTTATCTCCTTTGTCGAAAATCAGCCGTTTTTGCTCGAACATTAAATGCCTCCAAATGGTATTTAATTTACTTCCCGAGCCCCTGGAAGCATGAAAATCACTTTAAACATGCTAATTTTAGCTCTAACACTGATGATCCACCTACAAATGTGAACTGACGTTCAAAAATAAAACATTTGAAAACGGACCATTTTCCACATTTCTGAAGCATGACGTAATGGGGGGGTGTTATCTCTTTTGTCGAAAATCAGCCGTTTTTGCTCGAACATTAAATGCCTCCAAATGGTATTTATTTCACTTCCCGGGGTGAAGAAACCCTTTTTGAGAACTCAGAGTGAGTAAATTGGCCATTTTCATGCACTTTTAACCATTCCATTAATCTTGTGTTTTGGGCCCCTGGAAGCATGAAAATCACTTTAAACATGCTAATTTTAGCTCTAACACTGATGATCCACCTACAAATGTGAACTGACGTTCAAAAATAAAACATTTGAAAACGGACCATTTTCCACATTTCTGAAGCATGACGTAATGGGGGGGTGTTATCTCTTTTGTCGAAAATCAGCCGTTTTTGCTCGAACATTAAATGCCTCCAAATGGTATTTATTTCACTTCCCGAGCCCCTGGAAGCATGAAAATCACTTTAAACATGCTAATTTTAGCTCTAACACTGATGATCCACCTACAAATGTGAACTGACGTTCAAAAATAAAACATTTGAAAACGGACCATTTTCCACATTTCTGAAGCATGACGTAATGGGGGGGTGTTATCTCTTTTGTCGAAAATCAGCCATTTTTGCTCGAACATTAAATGCCTCCAAATGGTATTTAATTAACTTCCCGAGCCCCTGGAAGCATGAAAATCACTTTAAACATGCTAATTTTAGCTCTAACACTGATGATCCACCTACAAATGTGAACTGACGTTCAAAAATAAAACATTTGAAAACGGACCATTTTCCACATTTCTGAAGCATGACGTAATGGGGGGGGTGTTATCTCTTTTGTCGAAAATCAGCCGTTTTTGCTCGAACATTAAATGCCTCCAAATGGTATTTAATTAACTTCCCGAGCCCCTGGAAGCATGAAAATCACTTTAAACATGCTAATTTTAGCTCTAACACTGATGATCCACCTACAAATGTGAACTGACGTTCAAAAATAAAACATTTGAAAACGGACCATTTTCCACATTTCTGAAGCATGACGTAATGAGGGGGTGTTATCTCTTTTGTCGAAAATCAGCCGTTTTTGCTCGAAAATTAAATGCCTCCAAATGGTATTTATTTCTCTTCCCGGGGTGAAGAAACCCTTTTTGAGAACTCAGAGTGAGTAAATTGGCCATTTTCATGCACTTTTAACCATTCCATTAATCATGTGTTTTGGGCCCCTGGAAGCATGAAAATCACTTTAAACATGCTAATTTTAGCTCTAACACTGATGATCCACCTACAAATGTGAACTGACGTTAAAAAATAAAACATTTGAAAACGGACCATTTTCCACATTTCTGAAGCATGACGTAATGGGGGGGTGTTATCTCTTTTGTCGAAAATCAGCCGTTTTTGCTCGAACATTAAATGCCTCCAAATGGTATTTATTTCACTTCCCGAGCCCCTGGAAGCATGAAAATCACTTTAAACATGCTAATTTTAGCTCTAACACTGATGATCCACCTACAAATGTGAACTGACGTTCAAAAATAAAACATTTGAAAACGGACCATTTTCCACATTTCTGAAGCATGACGTAATGGGGGGGTGTTATCTCTTTTGTCGAAAATCAGCCGTTTTTGCTCGAACATTAAATGCCTCCAAATGGTATTTAATTAACTTCCCGGGGTGAAGAAACCCTTTTTGAGAACTCAGAGTGAGTAAATTGGCCATTTTCATGCACTTTTAACCATTCCATAAATCTTGTGTTTTGGGCCCCTGGAAGCATGAAAATCACTTTAAACATGCTAATTTTAGCTCTAACACTGATGATCCACCTACAAATGTGAACTGACGTTCAAAAATAAAACATTTGAAAACGGACCATTTTCCACATTTCTGAAGCATGACGTAATGGGGGGGTGTTATCTCTTTTGTCGAAAATCAGCCGTTTTTGCTCGAACATTAAATGCCTCCAAATGGTATTTAATTAACTTCCCGAGCCCCTGGAAGCATGAAAATCACTTTAAACATGCTAATTTTAGCTCTAACACTGATGATCCACCTACAAATGTGAACTGACATTCAAAAATAAAACATTTGAAAACGGACCATTTTCCACATTTCTGAAGCATGACGTAATGGGGGGGTGTTATCTCTTTTGTCGAAAATCAGCCGTTTTTGCTCGAACATTAAATGCCTCCAAATGGTATTTATTTCACTTCCCGAGCCCCTGGAAGCATGAAAATCACTTTAAACATGCTAATTTTAGCTCTAACACTGATGATCCACCTCCAAATGTGAACTGACGTTCAAAAATAAAACATTTGAAAACGGACCATTTTCCACATTTCTGAAGCATGACGTAATGGGGGGGTGTTATCTCTTTTGTCGAAAATCAGCCGTTTTTGCTCGAACATTAAATGCCTCCAAATGGTATTTAATTAACTTCCCGAGCCCCTGGAAGCATGAAAATCACTTTAAACATGCTAATTTTAGCTCTAACACTGATGATCCACCTACAAATGTGAACTGACGTTCAAAAATAAAACATTTGAAAACGGACCATTTTCCACATTTCTGAAGCATGACGTAATGGGAGGGTGTTATCTCTTTTGTCGAAAATCAGCTGTTTTTGCTCGAACATTAAATGCCTCCAAATGGTATTTAATTAACTTCCCGGGGTGAAGAAACCCTTTTTGAGAACTCAGAGTGAGTAAATTGGCCATTTTCATGCACTTTTAACCATTCCATAAATCTTGTGTTTTGGGCCCCTGGAAGCATGAAAATCACTTTAAACATGCTAATTTTAGCTCTAACACTGATGATCCACTTACAAATGTGAACTGACGTTCAAAAATAAAACATTTGAAAATGGACCATTTTCCACATTTCTGAAGCATGACGTAATGGGGGGGTGTTATCTCCTTTGTCGAAAATCAGCCGTTTTTGCTCGAACATTAAATGCCTCCAAATGGTATTTAATTAACTTCCCGAGCCCCTGGAAGCATGAAAATCACTTTAAACATGCTAATTTTAGCTCTAACACTGATGATCCACCTACAAATGTGAACTGACATTCAAAAATAAAACATTTGAAAACGGACCATTTTCCACATTTCTGAAGCATGACGTAATGGGGGGGTGTTATCTCTTTTGTCGAAAATCAGCCGTTTTTGCTCGAACATTAAATGCCTCCAAATGGTATTTATTTCACTTCCCGGGGTGAAGAAACCCTTTTTGAGAACTCAGAGTGAGTAAATTGGCCATTTTCATGCACTTTTAACCATTCCATTAATCTTGTGTTTTGGGCCCCTGGAAGCATGAAAATCACTTTAAACATGCTAATTTTAGCTCTAACACTGATGATCCACCTACAAATGTGAACTGACGTTCAAAAATAAAACATTTGAAAACCGACCATTTTCCACATTTCTGAAGCATGACGTAATGGGGGGGTGTTATCTCTTTTGTCGAAAATCAGCCATTTTTGCTCGAATATTAAATGCCTCCAAATGGTATTTATTTCACTTCCCGAGCCCCTGGAAGCATGAAAATCACTTTAAACATGCTAATTTTAGCTCTAACACTGATGATCCACCTACAAATGTGAACTGACGTTCAAAAATAAAACATTTGAAAACGGACCATTTTCCACATTTCTGAAGCATGACGTAATGGGGGGGTGTTATCTCTTTTGTCGAAAATCAGCCGTTTTTGCTCGAACATTAAATGCCTCCAAATGGTATTTAATTAACTTCCCGAGCCCCTGGAAGCATGAAAATCACTTTAAACATGCTAATTTTAGCTCTAACACTGATGATCCACCTACAAATGTGAACTGACGTTCAAAAATAAAACATTTGAAAACGGACCATTTTCCACATTTCTGAAGCATGACGTAATGGGGGGGGTGTTATCTCTTTTGTCGAAAATCAGCCGTTTTTGCTCGAACATTAAATGCCTCCAAATGGTATTTATTTCACTTCCCGGGGTGAAGAAACCCTTTTTGAGAACTCAGAGTGAGTAAATTGGCCATTTTCATGCACTTTTAACCATTCCATTAATCTTGTGTTTTGGGCCCCTGGAAGCATGAAAATCACTTTAAACATGCTAATTTTAGCTCTAACACTGATGATCCACCTACAAATGTGAACTGACGTTCAAAAATAAAACATTTGAAAACGGACCATTTTCCACATTTCTGAAGCATGACGTAATGGGGGGGTGTTATCTCTTTTGTCGAAAATCAGCCGTTTTTGCTCGAACATTAAATGCCTCCAAATGGTATTTATTTCACTTCCCGAGCCCCTGGAAGCATGAAAATCACTTTAAACATGCTAATTTTAGCTCTAACACTGATGATCCACCTACAAATGTGAACTGACGTTCAAAAATAAAACATTTGAAAACGGACCATTTTCCACATTTCTGAAGCATGACGTAATGGGGGGGTGTTATCTCTTTTGTCGAAAATCAGCCGTTTTTGCTCGAACATTAAATGCCTCCAAATGGTATTTAATTAACTTCCCGAGCCCCTGGAAGCATGAAAATCACTTTAAACATGCTAATTTTAGCTCTAACACTGATGATCCACCTACAAATGTGAACTGACGTTCAAAAATAAAACATTTGAAAACGGACCATTTTCCACATTTCTGAAGCATGACGTAATGGGGGGGTGTTATCTCTTTTGTCGAAAATCAGCCGTTTTTGCTCGAACATTAAATGCCTCCAAATGGTATTTATTTCACTTCCCGGGGTGAAGAAACCCTTTTTGAGAACTCAGAGTGAGTAAATTGGCCATTTTCATGCACTTTTAACCATTCCATTAATCTTGTGTTTTGGGCCCCTGGAAGCATGAAAATCACTTTAAACATGCTAATTTTAGCTCTAACACTGATGATCCACCTACAAATGTGAACTGACGTTCAAAAATAAAACATTTGAAAACGGACCATTTTCCACATTTCTGAAGCATGACGTAATGGGGGGGTGTTATCTCTTTTTCGAAAATCAGCCGTTTTTGCTCGAACATTAAATGCCTCCAAATGGTATTTATTTCACTTCCCGAGCCCCTGGAAGCATGAAAATCACTTTAAACATGCTAATTTTAGCTCTAACACTGATGATCCACCTACAAATGTGAACTGACGTTCAAAAATAAAACATTTGAAAACGGACCATTTTCCACATTTCTGAAGCATGACGTAATGGGGGGGTGTTATCTCTTTTGTCGAAAATCAGCCGTTTTTGCTCGAACATTAAATGCCTCCAAATGGTATTTAATTAACTTCCCGGGGTGAAGAAACCCTTTTTGAGAACTCATAGTGAGTAAATTGGCCATTTTCATGCACTTTTAACCATTCCATAAATCTTGTGTTTTGGGCCCCTGGAAGCATGAAAATCACTTTAAACATGCTAATTTTAGCTCTAACACTGATGATCCACCTACAAATGTGAACTGACGTTCAAAAATAAAACATTTGAAAACGGACCATTTTCCACATTTCTGAAGCATGACGTAATGGGGGGGTGTTATCTCTTTTGTCGAAAATCAGCCGTTTTTGCTCGAACATTAAATGCCTCCAAATGGTATTTAATTAACTTCCCGAGCCCCTGGAAGCATGAAAATCACTTTAAACATGCTAATTTTAGCTCTAACACTGATGATCCACCTACAAATGTGAACTGACGTTCAAAAATAAAACATTTGAAAACGGACCATTTTCCACATTTCTGAAGCATGACGTAATGGGGGGGGTGTTATCTCTTTTGTCGAAAATCAGCCGTTTTTGCTCGAACATTAAATGCCTCCAAATGGTATTTAATTAACTTCCCGGGGTGAAGAAACCCTTTTTGAGAACTCAGAGTGAGTAAATTGGCCATTTTCATGCACTTTTAACCATTCCATAAATCTTGTGTTTTGGGCCCCTGGAAGCATGAAAATCACTTTAAACATGCTAATTTTAGCTCTAACACTGATGATCCACCTACAAATGTGAACTGACGTTCAAAAATAAAACATTTGAAAACGGACCATTTTCCACATTTCTGAAGCATGACGTAATGGGGGGGTGTTATCTCTTTTGTCGAAAATCAGCCGTTTTTGCTCGAACATTAAATGCCTCCAAATGGTATTTAATTAACTTCCCGAGCCCCTGGAAGCATGAAAATCACTTTAAACATGCTAATTTTAGCTCTAACACTGATGATCCACCTACAAATGTGAACTGACGTTCACGGACCATTTTCCACATTTCTGAAGCATGACGTAATGGGGGGGTGTTATCTCTTTTGTCGAAAATCAGCCGTTTTTGCTCGAACATTAAATGCCTCCAAATGGTATTTATTTTACTTCCCGAGCCCCTGGAAGCATGAAAATCACTTTAAACATGCTAATTTTAGCTCTAACACTGATGATCCACCTACAAATGTGAACTGACGTTCAAAAATAAAACATTTGAAAACGAACCGTTTTCCACATTTCTGAAGCATGACGTAATGGGGGGGTGTTATCTCTTTTGTCGAAAATCAGCCGTTTTTGCTCGAACATTAAATGCCTCCAAATGGTATTTAATTAACTTCCCGAGCCCCTGGAAGCATGAAAATCACTTTAAACATGCTAATTTTAGCTCTAACACTGATGATCCACCTACAAATGTGAACTGACGTTCAAAAATAAAACATTTGGAAACGGACCATTTTCCACATTTCTGAAGCATGACGTAATGGGGGGGTGTTATCTCTTTTGTCGAAAATCAGCCGTTTTTGCTCGAACATTAAATGCCTCCAAATGGTATTTAATTAACTTCCCGGGGCGAAGAAACCCTTTTTGAGAACTCAGAGTGAGTAAATTTGCCATTTTCATGCACTTTTAACCATTCCATAAATCTTGTGTTTTGGGCCCCTGGAAGCATGAAAATCACTTTAAACATGCTAATTTTAGCTCTAACACTGATGATCCACCTACAAATGTGAACTGACGTTCAAAAATAAAACATTTGAAAACGGACCATTTTCCACATTTCTGAAGCATGACGTAATGGGGGGGTGTTATCTCTTTTGTCGAAAATCAGCCGTTTTTGCTCGAACATTAAATGCCTCCAAATGGTATTTATTTCACTTCCCGAGCCCCTGGAAGCATGAAAATCACTTTAAACATGCTAATTTTAGCTCTAACACTGATGATCCACCTACAAATGTGAACTGACGTTCAAAAATAAAACATTTGAAAACGGACCATTTTCCACATTTCTGAAGCATGACGTAATGGGGGGGTGTTATCTCTTTTGTCGAAAATCAGCCGTTTTTGCTCGAACATTAAATGCCTCCAAATGGTATTTAATTAACTTCCCGAGCCCCTGGAAGCATGAAAATCACTTTAAACATGCTAATTTTAGCTCTAACACTGATGATCCACCTACAAATGTGAACTGACGTTCAAAAATAAAACATTTGAAAACGGATAATTTTCCACATTTCTGAAGCATGACGTAATGGGGGGGTGTTATCTCTTTTGTCGAAAATCAGCCGTTTTTGCTCGAACATTAAATGCCTCCAAATGGTATTTATTTCACTTCCCGGGGTGAAGAAACCCTTTTTGAGAACTCAGAGTGAGTAAATTGGCCATTTTCATGCACTTTTAACCATTCCATAAATCTTGTGTTTTGGGCCCCTGGAAGCATGAAAATCACTTTAAACATGCTAATTTTAGCTCTAACACTGATGATCCACCTACAAATGTGAACTGACGTTCAAAAATAAAACATTTGAAAAGAGACCATTTTCCACATTTCTGAAGCATGACGTAATGGGGGGGTGTTATCTCTTTTGTCGAAAATCAGCCGTTTTTGCTCGAACATTAAATGCCTCCAAATGGTATTTAATTAACTTCCCGAGCCCCTGGAAGCATGAAAATCACTTTAAACATGCTAATTTTAGCTCTAACACTGATGATCCACCTACAAATGTGAACTGACGTTCAAAAATAAAACATTTGAAAACGGACCATTTTCCACATTTCTGAAGCATGACGTAATGGGGGGGTGTTATCTCTTTTGTCGAAAATCAGCCGTTTTTGCTCGAACATTAAATGCCTCCAAATGGTATTTAATTAACTTCCCGGGGTGAAGAAACCCTTTTTGAGAACTCAGAGTGAGTAAATTGGCCATTTTCATGCACTTTTAACCATTCCATAAATCTTGTGTTTTGGGCCCCTGGAAGCATGAAAATCACTTTAAACATGCTAATTTTAGCTCTAACACTGATGATCCACCTACAAATGTGAACTGACGTTCAAAAATAAAACATTTGAAAACGGACCATTTTCCACATTTCTGAAGCATGACGTAATGGGGGGGTGTTATCTCTTTTGTCGAAAATCAGCCGTTTTTGCTCGAACATTAAATGCCTCCAAATGGTATTTATTTCACTTCCCGAGCCCCTGGAAGCATGAAAATCACTTTAAACATTCTAATTTTAGCTCTAACACTGATGATCCACCTACAAATGTGAACTGACGTTCAAAAATAAAACATTTGAAAACGGACCATTTTCCACATTTCTGAAGCATGACTTAATGGGGGGGTGTTATCTCTTTTGTCGAAAATCAGCCGTTTTTGCTCAAACATTAAATGCCTCCAAATGGTATTTAATTAACTTCCCGAGCCCCTGGAAGCATGAAAATCACTTTAAACATGCAAATTTTAGCTCTAACACTGATGATCCACCTACAAATGTGAACTGACGTTCAAAAATAAAACATTTGAAAACGGACCATTTTCCACATTTCTGAAGCATGACGTAATGGGGGGGTGTTATCTCTTTTGTCGAAAATCAGCCGTTTTTGCTCGAACATTAAATGCCTCCAAATGGTATTTAATTAACTTCCCGGGGTGAAGAAACCCTTTTTGAGAACTCAGAGTGAGTAAATTGGCCATTTTCATGCACTTTTAACCATTCCATAAATCTTGTGTTTTGGGCCCCTGGAAGCATGAAAATCACTTTAAACATGCTAATTTTAGCTCTAACACTGATGATCCACCTACAAATGTGAACTGACGTTCAAAAATAAAACATTTGAAAACGGACCATTTTCCACATTTCTGAAGCATGACGTAATGGGGGGGTGTTATCTCTTTTGTCGAAAATCAGCCGTTTTTGCTCGAACATTAAATGCCTCCAAATGGTATTTAATTAACTTCCCGAGCCCCTGGAAGCATGAAAATCACTTTAAACATGCTAATTTTAGCTCTAACACTGATGATCCACCTACAAATGTGAACTGACGTTCAAAAATAAAACATTTGAAAACGGACCATTTTCCACATTTCTGAAGCATGACGTAATGGGGGGGTGTTATCTCTTTTGTCGAAAATCAGCCGTTTTTTGCTCGAACATTAAATGCCTCCAAATGGTATTTATTTCACTTCCCGGGGTGAAGAAACCCTTTTCGAGAACTCAGAGTGAGTAAATTGGCCATTTTCATGCACTTTTAACCATTCCATTAATCTTGTGTTTTGGGCCCCTGGAAGCATGAAAATCACTCTAAACATGCTAATTTTAGCTCTAACACTGATGATCCACCTACAAATGTGAACTGACGTTCAAAAATAAAACATTTGAAAACGGACCATTTTCCACATTTCTGAAGCATGACGTAATGGGGGGGTGTTATCTCTTTTGTCGAAAATCAGCCGTTTTTGCTCGAACATTAAATGCCTCCAAATGGTACTGGAAGCATGAAAATCACTTTAAACATGCTAATTTTAGCTCTAACACTGATGATCCACCTACAAATGTGAACTGACGTTCAAAAATAAAACATTTGAAAACGGACCATTTTCCACATTTCTGAAGCATGACGTAATGGGGGGGTGTTATCTCTTTTGTCGAAAATCAGCCGTTTTTGCTCGAACATTAAATGCCTCCAAATGGTATTTATTTCACTTCCCGAGCCCCTGGAAGCATGAAAATCACTTTAAACATGCTAATTTTAGCTCTAACACTGATGATCCACCTACAAATGTGAACTGACGTTCAAAAATAAAACATTTGAAAACGGACCATTTTCCACATTTCTGAAGCATGACGTAATGGGGGGGTGTTATCTCTTTTGTCGAAAATCAGCCGTTTTTGCTCGAACATTAAATGCCTCCAAATGGTATTTAATTAACTTCCCGAGCCCCTGGAAGCATGAAAATCACTTTAAACATGCTAATTTTAGCTCTAACACTGATGATTTACCTACAAATGTGAACTGACGTTCAAAAATAAAGCATTTGAAAACGGACCATTTTCCACATTTCTGAAGCATGACGTAATGGGGGGGTGTTATCTCTTTTGTCGAAAATCAGCCGTTTTTGCTCGAACATTAAATGCCTCCAAATGGTATTTATTTCACTTCCCGAGCCCCTGGAAGCATGAAAATCACTTTAAACATGCTAATTTTAGCTCTAACACTGATGATCCACCTACAAATGTGAACTGACGTTCAAAAATAAAACATTTGAAAACGGACCATTTTCCACATTTCTGAAGCATGACGTAATGGGAGGGTGTTATCTCTTTTGTCGAAAATCAGCCGTTTTTGCTCGAACATTAAATGCCTCCAAATGGTATTTATTTCACTTCCCGAGCCCCTGGAAGCATGAAAATCACTTTAAACATGCTAATTTTAGCTCTAACACTGATGATCCACCTACAAATGTGAACTGACGTTCAAAAATAAAACATTTGAAAACGGACCATTTTCCACATTTCTGAAGCATGACGTAATGGGGGGTGTTATCTCTTTTGTCGAAAATCATCCGTTTTTGCTCGAACATTAAATGCCTCCAAATGGTATTTAATTAACTTCCCGAGCCCCTGGAAGCATGAAAATCACTTTAAACATGCTAATTTTAGCTCTAACACTGATGATCCACCTACAAATGTGAACTGACGTTCAAAAATAAAACATTTGAAAACGGACCATTTTCCACATTTCTGAAGCATGACGTAATGGGGGGGTGTTATCTCTTTTGTCGAAAATCAGCCGTTTTTGCTCGAACATTAAATGCCTCCAAATGGTATTTAATTAACTTCCCAGGGTGAAGAAACCCTTTTTGAGAACTCAGAGTGAGTAAATTGGCCATTTTCATGCACTTTTAACCATTCCATAAATCTTGTGTTTTGGGCCCCTGGAAGCAAGAAAATCACTTTAAACATGCTAATTTTAGCTCTAACACTGATGATCCACCTACAAATGTGAACTGACGTTCAAAAATAAAACATTTGAAAACGGACCATTTTCCACATTTCTGAAGCATGACGTAATGGGGGGGTGTTATCTCTTTTGTCGAAAATCAGCCGTTTTTGCTCGAACATTAAATGCCTCCAAATGGTATTTAATTAACTTCCCGAGCCCCTGGAAGCATGAAAATCACTTTAAACATGCTAATTTTAGCTCTAACACTGATGATCCACCTACAAATGTGAACTGACGTTCAAAAATAAAACATTTGAAAACGGACCATTTTCCACATTTCTGAAGCATGACGTAATGGGGGGGTGTTATCTCTTTTGTCGAAAATCAGCCGTTTTTGCTCGAACATTAAATGCCTCCAAATGGTATTTATTTCACTTCCCGGGGTGAAGAAACCCTTTTTGAGAACTCAGAGTGAGTAAATTGGCCATTTTCATGCACTTTTAACCATTCCATAAATCTTGTGTTTTGGGCCCCTGGAAGCATGAAAATCACTTTAAACATGCTAATTTTAGCTCTAACACTGATGATCCACCTACAAATGTGAACTGACGTTCAAAAATAAAACATTTGAAAACAGACCATTTTCCACATTTCTGAAGCATGACGTAATGGGGGGGTGTTATCTCTTTTGTCGAAAATCAGCCGTTTTTGCTCGAACATTAAATGCCTCCAAATGGTATTTAATTAACTTCCCGAGCCCCTGGAAGCATGAAAATCACTTTAAACATGCTAATTTTAGCTCTAACACTGATGATCCACCTACAAATGTGAACTGACGTTCAAAAATAAAACATTTGAAAACGGACCATTTTCCACATTTCTGAAGCATGACGTAATGGGGGGGTGTTATCTCTTTTGTCGAAAATCAGCCGTTTTTGCTCGAACATTAAATGCCTCCAAATGGTATTTAATTAACTTCCCGGGGTGAAGAAACCCTTTTTGAGAACTCAGAGTGAGTAAATTGGCCATTTTCATGCACTTTTAACCATTCCATAAATCTTGTGTTTTGGGCCCCTGGAAGCATGAAAATCACTTTAAACATGCTAATTTTAGCTCTAACACTGATGATCCACCTACAAATGTGAACTGACGTTCAAAAATAAAACATTTGAAAACGGACCATTTTCCACATTTCTGAAGCATGACGTAATGGGGGGTGTTATCTCTTTTGTCGAAAATCAGCCGTTTTTGCTCGAACATTAAATGCCTCCAAATGGTATTTATTTCACTTCCCGAGCCCCTGGAAGCATGAAAATCACTTTAAACATGCTAATTTTAGCTCTAACACTGATGATCCACCTACAAATGTGAACTGACGTTCAAAAATAAAACATTTGAAAACGGACCATTTTCCACATTTCTGAAGCATGACGTAATGGGGGGGTGTTATCTCTTTTGTCGAAAATCAGCCGTTTTTGCGCGAACATTAAATGCCTCCAAATGGTATTTATTTCACTTCCCGAGCCCCTGGAAGCATGAAAATCACTTTAAGCATGCTAATTTTAGCTCTAACACTGATGATCCACCTACAAATGTGAACTGACGTTCAAAAATAAAACATTTGAAAACGGACCATTTTCCACATTTCTGAAGCATGACGTAATGGGGGGGTGTTATCTCTTTTGTCGAAAATCAGCCGTTTTTGCTCAAACATTAAATGCCTCCAAATGGTATTTAATTAACTTCCCGAGCCCCTGGAAGCATGAAAATCACATTAAACATGCTAATTTTAGTTCTAACACTGATGATCCACCTACAAATGTGAACTGACGTTCAAAAATAAAACATTTGAAAACGGACCATTTTCCACATTTCTGAAGCATGACGTAATGGGGGGGTGTTATCTCTTTTGTCGAAAATCAGCCGTTTTTGCTCGAACATTAAATGCCTCCAAATGGTATTTAATTAACTTCCCGGGGTGAAGAAACCCTTTTTGAGAACTCAGAGTGAGTAAATTGGCCATTTTCATGCACTTTTAACCATTCCATAAATCTTGTGTTTTGGGCCCCTGGAAGCATGAAAATCACTTTAAACATGCTAATTTTAGCTCTAACACTGATGATCCACCTACAAATGTGAACTGACGTTCAAAAATAAAACATTTGAAAACGGACCATTTTCCACATTTCTGAAGCATGACGTAATGGGGGGGTGTTATCTCTTTTGTCGAAAATCAGCCGTTTTTGCTCGAACATTAAATGCCTCCAAATGGTATTTAATTAACTTCCCGAGCCCCTGGAAGCATGAAAATCACTTTAAACATGCTAATTTTAGCTCTAACACTGATGATCCACCTACAAATGTGAACTGACGTTCAAAAATAAAACATTTGAAAACGGACCATTTTCCACATTTCTGAAGCATGACGTAATGGGGGGGTGTTATCTCTTTTGTCGAAAATCAGCCGTTTTTGCTCGAACATTAAATGCCTCCAAATGGTACTGGAAGCATAAAAATCACTTTAAACATGCTAATTTTAGCTCTAACACTGATGATCCACCTACAAATGTGAACTGACGTTCAAAAATAAAACATTTGAAAACGGACCATTTTCCACATTTCTGAAGCATGACGTAATGGGGGGGTGTTATCTCTTTTGTCGAAAATCAGCCGTTTTTGCTCGAACATTAAATGCCTCCAAATGGTATTTATTTCACTTCCCGAGCCCCTGGAAGCATGAAAATCACTTTAAACATGCTAATTTTAGCTCTAACACTGATGATCCACCTACAAATGTGAACTGACGTTCAAAAATAAAACATTTGAAAACGGGCCATTTTCCACATTTCTGAAGCATGACGTAATGGGGGGGTGTTATCTCTTTTGTCGAAAATCAGCCGTTTTTGCTCGAACATTAAATGCCTCCAAATGGTATTTAATTAACTTCCCGGGGTGAAGAAACCCTTTTTGAGAACTCAGAGTGAGTAAATTGGCCATTTTCATGCACTTTTAACCATTCCATAAATCTTGTGTTTTGGGCCCCTGGAAGCATGAAAATCACTTTAAACATGCTCATTTTAGCTCTAACACTGATGATCCACCTACAAATGTGAACTGACGTTCAAAAATAAAACATTTGAAAACGGACCATTTTCCACATTTCTGAAGCATGACGTAATGGGGGGGTGTTATCTCTTTTGTCGAAAATCAGCCGTTTTTGCTCGAACATTAAATGCCTCCAAATGGTATTTATTTCACTTCCCGAGCCCCTGGAAGCATGAAAATCACTTTAAACATTCTAATTTTAGCTCTAACACTGATGATCCACCTACAAATGTGAACTGACGTTCAAAAATAAAACATTTGAAAACGGACCATTTTCCACATTTCTGAAGCATGACTTAATGGGGGGGTGTTATCTCTTTTGTCGAAAATCAGCCGTTTTTGCTCAAACATTAATTGCCTCCAAATGGTATTTAAATAACTTCCCGAGCCCCTGGAAGCATGAAAATCACTTTAAACATGCTAATTTTAGCTCTAACACTGATGATCCACCTACAAATGTGAACTGACGTTCAAAAATAAAACATTTGAAAACGGACCATTTTCCACATTTCTGAAGCATGACGTAATGGGGGGGGTGTTATCTCTTTTGTCGAAAATCAGCCGTTTTTGCTCGAACATTAAATGCCTCCAAATGGTATTTAATTAACTTCCCGGGGTGAAGAAACCCTTTTTGAGAACTCAGAGTGAGTAAATTGGCCATTTTCATGCACTTTTAACCATTCCATAAATCTTGTGTTTTGGGCCCCTGGAAGCATGAAAATCACTTTAAACATGCTAATTTTAGCTCTAACACTGATGATCCACCTACAAATGTGAACTGACGTTCAAAAATAAAACATTTGAAAACGGACCATTTTCCACATTTCTGAAGCATGACGTAATGGGGGGGTGTTATCCTTTTTGTCGAAAATCAGCCGTTTTTGCTCGAACATTAAATGCCTCCAAATGGTATTTAATTAACTTCCCGAGCCCCTGGAAGCATGAAAATCACTTTAAACATGCTAATTTTAGCTCTAACACTGATGATCCACCTACAAATGTGAACTGACGTTCAAAAATAAAACATTTGAAAACGGACCATTTTCCACATTTCTGAAGCATGACGTAATGGGGGGGTGTTATCTCTTTTGTCGAAAATCAGCCGTTTTTTGCTCGAACATTAAATGCCTCCAAATGGTATTTATTTCACTTCCCGGGGTGAAGAAACCCTTTTTGAGAACTCAGAGTGAGTAAATTGGCCATTTTCATGCACTTTTAACCATTCCATTAATCTTGTGTTTTGGGCCCCTGGAAGCATGAAAATCACTTTAAACATGCTAATTTTAGCTCTAACACTGATGATCCACCTACAAATGTGAACTGACGTTCAAAAATAAAACATTTGAAAACGGACCATTTTCCACATTTCTGAAGCATGACGTAATGGGGGGGTGTTATCTCTTTTGTCGAAAATCAGCCGTTTTTGCTCGAACATTAAATGCCTCCAAATGGTATTTATTTCACTTCCCGAGCCCCTGGAAGCATGAAAATCACTTTAAACATGCTAATTTTAGCTCTAACACTGATGATCCACCTACAAATGTGAACTGACGTTCAAAAATAAAACATTTGAAAACGGACCATTTTCCACATTTCTGAAGCATGACGTAATGGGGGGGTGTTATCTCTTTTGTCGAAAATCAGCCGTTTTTGCTCGAACATTAAATGCCTCCAAATGGTATTTAATTAACTTCCCGAGCCCCTGGAAGCATGAAAATAACTTTAAACATGCTAATTTTAGCTCTAACACTGATGATCCACCTACAAATGTGAACTGACGTTCAAAAATAAAACATTTGAAAACGGACCATTTTCCACATTTCTGAAGCATGACGTAATGGGGGGGTGTTATCTCTTTTGTCGAAAATCAGCCGTTTTTGCTCGAACATTAAATGCCTCCAAATGGTATTTATTTCACTTCCCGAGCCCCTAGAAGCATGAAAATCACTTTAAACATGCTAATTTTAGCTCTAACACTGATGATCCACCTACAAATGTGAACTGACGTTCAAAAATAAAACATTTGAAAACGGACCATTTTCCACATTTCTGAAGCATGACGTAATGGGAGGGTGTTATCTCTTTTGTCGAAAATCAGACGTTTTTGCTCGAACATTAAATGCCTCCAAATGGTATTTATTTCACTTCCCGAGCCCCTGGAAGCATGAAAATCACTTTAAACATGCTAATTTTAGCTCTAACACTGATGATCCACCTACAAATGTGAACTGACGTTCAAAAATAAAACATTTGAAAACGGACCATTTTCCACATTTCTGAAGCATGACGTAATGGGGGGTGTTATCTCTTTTGTCGAAAATCAGCCGTTTTTGCTCGAACATTAAATGCCTCCAAATGGTATTTAATTAACTTCCCAGGGTGAAGAAACCCTTTTTGAGAACTCAGAGTGAGTAAATTGGCCATTTTCATGCACTTTTAACCATTCCATAAATCTTGTGTTTTGGGCCCCTGGAAGCAAGAAAATCACTTTAAACATGCTAATTTTAGCTCTAACACTGATGATCCACCTACAAATGTGAACTGACGTTCAAAAATAAAACATTTGAAAACGGACCATTTTCCACATTTCTGAAGCATGACGTAATGGGGGGGTGTTATCTCTTTTGTCGAAAATCAGCCGTTTTTGCTCGAACATTAAATGCCTCCAAATGGTATTTAATTAACTTCCCGAGCCCCTGGAAGCATGAAAATCACTTTAAACATGCTAATTTTAGCTCTAACACTGATGATCCACCTACAAATGTGAACTGACGTTCAAAAATAAAACATTTGAAAATGGACCATTTTCCACATTTCTGAAGCATGACGTAATGGGGGGGTGTTATCTCTTTTGTCGAAAATCAGCCGTTTTTGCTCGAACATTAAATGCCTCCAAATGGTATTTATTTCACTTCCCGGGGTGAAGAAACCCTTTTTGAGAACTCAGAGTGAGTAAATTGGCCATTTTCATGCACTTTTAACCATTCCATAAATCTTGTGTTTTGGGCCCCTGGAAGCATGAAAATCACTTTAAACATGCTAATTTTAGCTCTAACACTGATGATCCACCTACAAATGTGAACTGACGTTCAAAAATAAAACATTTGAAAACAGACCATTTTCCACATTTCTGAAGCATGACGTAATGGGGGGGTGTTATCTCTTTTGTCGAAAATCAGCCGTTTTTGCTCGAACATTAAATGCCTCCAAATGGTATTTAATTAACTTCCCGAGCCCCTGGAAGCATGAAAATCACTTTAAACATGCTAATTTTAGCTCTAACACTGATGATCCACCTACAAATGTGAACTGACGTTCAAAAATAAAACATTTGAAAACGGACCATTTTCCACATTTCTGAAGCATGACGTAATGGGGGGGTGTTATCTCTTTTGTCGAAAATCAGCCGTTTTTGCTCGAACATTAAATGCCTCCAAATGGTATTTAATTAACTTCCCGGGGTGAAGAAACCCTTTTTGAGAACTCAGAGTGAGTAAATTGGCCATTTTCATGCACTTTTAACCATTCCATAAATCTTGTGTTTTGGGCCCCTGGAAGCATGAAAATCACTTTAAACATGCTAATTTTAGCTCTAACACTGATGATCCACCTACAAATGTGAACTGACGTTCAAAAATAAAACATTTGAAAACGGACCATTTTCCACATTTCTGAAGCATGACGTAATGGGGGGGGGTGTTATCTCTTTTGTCGAAAATCAGCCGTTTTTGCTCGAACATTAAATGCCTCCAAATGGTATTAATTTCACTTCCCGAGCCCCTGGAAGCATGAAAATCACTTTAAACATGCTAATTTTAGCTCTAACACTGATGATCCACCTACAAATGTGAACTGACGTTCAAAAATAAAACATTTGAAAACGGACCATTTTCCACATTTCTGAAGCATGACGTAATGGGGGGGGTGTTATCTCTTTTGTCGAAAATCAGCCGTTTTTTGCGCGAACATTAAATGCCTCCAAATGGTATTTATTTCACTTCCCGAGCCCCTGGAAGCATGAAAATCACTTTAAACATGCTAATTTTAGCTCTAACACTGATGATCCACCTACAAATGTGAACTGACGTTCAAAAATAAAACATTTGAAAACGGACCATTTTCCACATTTCTGAAGCATGACGTAATGGGGGGGTGTTATCTCTTTTGTCGAAAATCAGCCGTTTTTGCTCAAACATTAAATGCCTCCAAATGGTATTTAATTAACTTCCCGAGCCCCTGGAAGCATGAAAATCACATTAAACATGCTAATTTTAGTTCTAACACTGATGATCCACCTACAAATGTGAACTGACGTTCAAAAATAAAACATTTGAAAACGGACCATTTTCCACATTTCTGAAGCATGACGTAATGGGGGGGTGTTATCTCTTTTGTCGAAAATCAGCCGTTTTTGCTCGAACATTAAATGCCTCCAAATGGTATTTAATTAACTTCCCGGGGTGAAGAAACCCTTTTTGAGAACTCAGAGTGAGTAAATTGGCCATTTTCATGCACTTTTAACCATTCCATAAATCTTGTGTTTTGGGCCCCTGGAAGCATGAAAATCACTTTAAACATGCTAATTTTAGCTCTAACACTGATGATCCACCTACAAATGTGAACTGACGTTCAAAAATAAAACATTTGAAAACGGACCATTTTCCACATTTCTGAAGCATGACGTAATGGGGGGGTGTTATCTGTTTTGTCGAAAATCAGCCGTTTTTGCTCGAACATTAAATGCCTCCAAATGGTATTTAATTAACTTCCCGAGCCCCTGGAAGCATGAAAATCACTTTAAACATGCTAATTTTAGCTCTAACACTGATGATCCACCTACAAATGTGAACTGACGTTCAAAAATAAAACATTTGAAAACGGACCATTTTCCACATTTCTGAAGCATGACGTAATGGGGGGGTGTTATCTCTTTTGTCGAAAATCAGCCGTTTTTGCTCGAACATTAAATGCCTCCAAATGGTACTGGAAGCATGAAAATCACTTTAAACATGCTAATTTTAGCTCTAACACTGATGATCCACCTACAAATGTGAACTGACGTTCAAAAATAAAACATTTGAAAACGGACCATTTTCCACATTTCTGAAGCATGACGTAATGGGGGGGTGTTATCTCTTTTGTCGAAAATCAGCCGTTTTTGCTCGCACATTAAATGCCTCCAAATGGTATTTATTTCACTTCCCGGGGTGAAGAAACCCTTTTTGAGAACTCAGAGTGAGTAAATTGGCCATTTTCATGCACTTTTAACCATTCCATTAATCTTGTGTTTTGGGCCCCTGGAAGCATGAAAATCACTTTAAACATGCTAATTTTAGCTCTAACACTGATGATCCACCTACAAATGTGAACTGACGTTCAAAAATAAAACATTTGAAAACGGACCATTTTCCACATTTCTGAAGCATGACGTATGGAAAGGGGCGACCATTCGGTCCCCCCGAACGTATGGTGGAGTACCACGATCCCCCCGGGAAGCCATCTTGGGCGGGAGGCGAGCCTCGGCTGGTATGCCCGAAGCGGCGTAGCCGGGGCGCGTCTTTTTCCCGCCCTGGAGTGGGCTGGCCTAGACACTGACGCGGCCGGCCACGCCCTTGGGGCAGGCCGGGGCGGGTTTACGCCCGCCCTGAAGACGGATAAAAGGAGTAACAAGCCAAGAAAGCATCCTCTTGTTCCTGTGCTCTGAAGCTGCACCTCCTCGCTGCACGTGAGCTTGAGACGGAACGAAGAGCCAATTTTGAGCGTTGTAATCTTTCTTGTTTGTTTTACAGATACTCTGTTGGAGAATGCCCAAGAAAGCGGGAAAGCGAATGACTACCGAACAGATGCTGCGTGTTCTTATGAAAGAGGTGATCGACCTAAAGAGGCGAATGGCGGATAAAGACGAGGAAGGGGGACCGAAACGTCCTTTGGCAGGAGCAGCTCCGGGAGGAAAAGGCAAGAGGCCCAGAAGGGAAGCAGCTGGGGGGGACATCCCGGTTCCCTGTACCCCACTCGAAAAACCAACTCCGGTGCCGGAAGAGGGGAATCCGATTCCCGTGGTGGTCACCCCCGTGTCCGGGGAGGATATGCCGCCCGAGCTGGCAGCACAATTAGCAGCGTGGTTGGGTAAAGGTAGCAAGGGCGCCACGGCTGACGACGCGCAGGTATTGATGAAGCAACTGCGTGAAACAAGGGAAGCGGCTGCGGCAGTAGAGAAGCCACCTGGAACAGGTCCAGTCGCAGATACAGCTTCCGGTTCAGGTCAGCGGCCATTGCCGATTGCGAGGGATGAGTCTGCACCCTCACGAAGGGAAAAGTTGGGTCAACATGTCCCTCTGGCTATTAAAGAGAAGATATGGGCAGATGAGTATATAAACATCTTCTCGTTGCTTACCGATCATTATGAGATGGAGCATGTTAAGAGCCAGAAGGAGCTCATGCATCCGAGTGTTTGGCGCGCAAAGATGGCCGCCTTTAAGGTAAATGAAAACATTGGCACTTGGGGCAGAGCATGGGGGATTTTTACATCCATCATGGGTGAACGTAGGCCCGAATTGCTGTCCGAATTGCCGATTTATCAGTCACGGATCATGGGGTATTCTGTATCACACAAGGGCAATCAATGGTTCTGTTACGATAATATTTTCAGAAAAGCGAAAGAACATGATAAAAACTTAACTTGGGATTGTTATGATTCTGTGTCTTGGTCAAAAATGGAAGATACTGGTATGTTGAAGTTGCCATTGGTAGGGAGTAGCGTGGGTGAATACTCCCGCCAATATGCTGGGACGCCCTTTCGATCCGGTACGAGTAACGGCAACCACTCGAGGCCGACCGGCAACGCAGGTAAAAGGGGGATTTGTTGGAACTTTAACAGGGGTAAATGTACGAGGCCCCAGGGGTCTTGCAAATTTAGGCACGAATGTGGTGGGTGTGGGCAAGCATCCCATCCTGAGTCCATGTGCAGAGCCAAAACGGGTGATAACGGGGGTAGAGGAGGCGCCAAACAGGTCTGATATAGTCCGAGGGGCGCCTTTACCTACTCCGATTGATACCATGGCAATGATTCCCTGGCTCAGCGAATACCCGGATCACGCTTCCGCTGGGGTGTTGCGAAACGGGTTTTCATATGGTTTCCGCATTCCAGTGGGGGAGTTTCAGGGTATAGCGGAATGTAAAAACCAAATATCGGTCTTGCAACATACGACCGTGGTGCAGGAAAAGATCCGGAAAGAGGTTACTCGAGGTCGAGTCGCCAGTCCATTTAATGTGCCACCAGTGGCTAACTTTGTTTGTTCCCCTTTAGGGGTGGTCCCCAAGAAGGACCAGGGTGAGTTTCGGCTGATACATAATCTATCAGCCCCACGTGGTCTTTCCGTAAACGATGCGATAGACCCGGAAGTGTGTTCGGTGCGGTACGCATCCTTCGATGAGGCCGTAGCCATATTGAATCGCCTGGGGCCCGGTGCGCTGATGGCAAAATCTGATATCGAGTCAGCGTTCCGGTTGCTCCCGGTACATCCAGACGACCAGCGTCTCCTTGGTTTCATGTTTCAGGGTCACTATTACATGGATCGGTGTATGCCAATGGGGTGCTCTATATCTTGTGCCTATTTTGAAAAGTTCAGTTGTTTCCTGCAATGGGTCTTCACAAAGAAGACGGGGTTTCAACATGTTATGCATTATCTCAATGACTTTTTGTTCCTGGGGGCAGCCGGGGATTCGGCATGTGGACAGGCGTTGACTGAATTTTGTGTCTTGATGAATCAGTTTGGCGTGCCATTGGCACCAGGTAAGACTGTGGGTCCCTCGACTTGCCTCGAGTTTCTGGGGATCGAGCTCGACTCTGAAGAAGGTTGTTTTCGTTTACCAGGAGACAAAGTGTTAAGATTCAGGGCATGCCTGCAAACGTGCATAAGTGAGTCTAAGGTTAAGCTACATCAATTACAACAATTGGTGGGACAGTTGAATTTTGCTCTAAGAGTAATACCGATGGCCCGCCCCTTCTCCCGCTCGATCGCTCAAGCCATGGTCGGCCTGAAGGAGGGTCATCATCGCACGAGGCTCTCGGCTGAGGTTCGCCAGGACATGCGCATTTGGTTGGCATTTCTGGCAGAGTTCAATGGTCGAATTGTTTGGAATAAACCGGCGGTGTCCTCCGAAGAGCTGGGGCTGTGGACGGATTCGGCTGGGAGCATTGGTTTTGGTGCCATATTCGGCACACAATGGTCGGCTCAAAAATGGCCGTTATGGTGGCATGAGTGTGGGCTGACCAGTAACATTGCCTTTCTTGAACTTTTTCCCATTCTGGTGGCCCTGAAAACTTGGCCTGAGGGATTCAGAGATCACTCTGTGGTGTTTTGGTCCGATAACATGACCGTGGTTGAGTGTATCAATAGCCAGGCAGCACGATGCAAATGGATGCTGAGATTGCTCAAAGAAATTGTGTTATTGTGTTTGCAATTAAACGTGTTATTTAGGGCAAGACATGTGCCGGGGGTAATGAATCAAGCGGCTGATGCGCTTTCTCGTTTTCGTATGCAGGCCTTCTGGGGTTTTCTGCCCACAGCGGACCCGGTGGCGGCACCCTTTCCCGAAGCTCTCTGGTCTCTCGGTGCCCCGAACTACAGAACCTCGTGGGAGAGAGTTTAGCACCCCGGACAAGGAAGGCATATGAAGGGGCGTTCCGAGCCTATTGGGCCTTTTTGGGGACTGCTAGGGGAGAGCTTTGGGGCCAGGAAGAGCTAGTAGTAAAATTTCTGCTGTCTTTACATCAGGCAGGCAAATCAGTGGCTACGGCCCAGAGGCATCGGGCCGCCATTTCCTTCATGGCAAGGGCTCATGGGATCCAGGACCCGACTGCGTCTTTTGTTGTGCAAAAAGCGCTACGTGGGTGGCAACGCCTTGAGGGTCGCAGAGTAGATGAAAGGCGCCCGATAGGTTTGGATAGGCTGGCACTGTTATTATCCATACTCCCTGCAACGTGTTCATCACGGTATGAAACCGTGTTATTCCGAGCCGCTTTTACGCTGGCATTCCATGGGGCTATGCGGTTAAGCGAATTAGTGGCAAGGAACAAGCAGGATGTGATGGGGGTACTGTGCCGAGAGCACGTTCAGGTCAGAGGGGGGACAATGACTGTCTCGTTCGTCAGGTCCAAGACCGATCAGGGTGCGATGGGTGACTGCATAATTATACAAGGGATTCCCGGGTCCTCCATGTGCCCGGTGAGTTGTGTAGAGGAGTATTTAGCACGAAGGGTGGCATCATGGGGGGGGACTTTGTTGAGACACGCTGACGCCACCCCACTGACGAGGTTTCAGTTTCAGCGGGTGCTTGCGATGTCGATTGCCCTGCGGGCTTGAACCCGGGCGAGTTTGGGACCCATTCCTTTCGGATAGGGGCTGCTACAGAGGCTACAGCCAGGGGTCTGAATGTCGAACAAGTTAAACGTGTGGGGCGTTGGTCCTCCAACTGTTATAAAAGGTATGTGCGGTTGCACATGTTGTGAAGCTGTAATGATGTACTCACGCTTCTTGTTTTTTGTTTGGTTTCAGTTGCGCAAGCCTACGAGGCGGGGCGGACTATGCAGTCGACCCAACACCGGGCCAGCGGTCAGACATCACCGGCTGTGAAAGA
The DNA here is from genome assembly GCF_964263255.1 of Lissotriton vulgaris. Lineage (NCBI taxonomy): Eukaryota > Metazoa > Chordata > Amphibia > Caudata > Salamandridae > Lissotriton > Lissotriton vulgaris. The sequence continues at coordinate 39,718 of NW_028243775.1, read as the reverse complement.
GGAGGTGTGGGTCGTGGGCCACTCATACGTGAGGCGTGCCGCGGACGTATTCAAAGCAGGTGACATGATTCACGTGGCTGGGGAATACGGGTACAGTGTGTCCTTCTACGGAAGGGGCGGACTCTGTATTGACCAGTTTCAATCATTTTTCGAGGGTTTGCTAGGGCGGACGAGGTCACCGCCGTCTATAGTCATAGTACATCTTGGGGGCAATGATTTGGTCACCACTGGTAGACGACTTCTTCTTGAGGCAATGCTTTCCACTGTAAGTTGGTTGGCAAGGAGAGTTCCAGGGTGCACGATTGCATGGTCCCATATGATCCCACGAAAAGTATGGCGGGGGGCTATTTCTGTTTCTGCTCTGAATCATTCAGTAAGAAAAATTAATAACAAAGTGAGTAGATTGTTCCGTTCCAATACACTGCATTCTATTTCGCATGGTTGTATTACTGGTGACAGTATGTATTTGGGGGATGGTGTTCACTTGTCCCGGGTGGGGAACGAGTTACTCATAGGAGACTTGATAGCTTGGCTAAAGACTTTAAGACATGACCTTTAGGTAGGAGTTTTGTGGGGGGTCCGGATAGCCGGTCAACTATCCGGCCTGTGGCGGTAAGGTCATGATCGGTGAGCACTAATTGGAAGATCCCTATGAGTGGGCGTCACCCATTACGGATGGGAGCGCTCGAGGGAGGTGGCCATTGGCCCCTCAACGGGGAGGCGGTCCCTTCTAAGGATGGGCCGCCGAAAGGAAAGGAAAGGCGGTCAAGGCCCCTTCCTGGGTAGGAGGGGCTACAGCCCACTCCTGGGGAATTTCCCGGGGCCAGGACATCTGCGACGGCAGATGTGGTAAGTTGTGTGGGGTTTGGGGGGGGTCTACGCTACCTTCTAGATACCTCACACGAGTCCTCGGACGACCTTTAAGTGGCGTCGAGTTTATTGAGGGCCCCCGTCAAGTCAAGGGAAATTGGTAGTTGCACTTGAGGTACACCTCTGTGCGGTCGCCCCTCACAAGTGAGGGGGATATTTCTGGTTTAGGGATCTTGACACCGGTTACGACCTTGCCGTTGGCCCTTAAACGTTAGGATGTACAATTTCAAATTGCAAGTTAATATTTTGTAGGATGTTAGTTCGGCTAAGAGAACCTTTGTATTAGAGAATATGTTAAGGTTAGCCAAACATCGCAATGTGGTAATGAAATTGTACATAATATGAAACTGTTATTTTAATGTTTTAATTTTGTTTCATATTTTAATAAATACGGCCGGGAGGGTCACTCCCTCCCGTCTTCCAAAAGTTCAGAACTGTTTCCGGTTTCCCATCCTTGGGGATTGTGTTGAGAGGGGGTGGCGGGTATCTCAGCCATATGGAAAGGGGCGACCATTCGGTCCCCCCGAACGTATGGTGGAGTACCACGATCCCCCCGGGAAGCCATCTTGGGCGGGAGGCGAGCCTCGGCTGGTATGCCCGAAGCGGCGTAGCCGGGGCGCGCCTTTTTCCCGCCCTGGAGTGGGCTGGCCTAGACACTGACACGGCCGGCCACGCCCTTGGGGCAGGCCGGGGCGGGTTTACGCCCGCCCTGAAGACGGATAAAAGGAGCAACAAGCCAAGAAAGCATCCTCTTGTTCCTGTGCTCTGAAGCTGCACCTCCTCGCTGCACGTGAGCTCGAGACGGAACGAAGAGCCAATTTTGACCCACCCACCAGCCCCTGAGGACAGCAAGTGGTTTTGAATAAAGTTTTGATGTGGTAACCTTAATTTTGTTTGTAGGTTGGGATTATTATCGTGATAACTTTGAATATGCAATAAAGAATGGTCGATTTGTGGTATGTTTGTGTAAATAAAGTAATCTTGCTCTAGTGTTTGATCAGTAAGCATGCTTTAATAAAGTGGTTGTTGTTACTGTCTTTTAGGTAATTTAGTCATTTAGTTTAGAATTGTCGTATTTATTTTGGTCGGGCGGTAAGGTCATGATCGGTGAGCACTAATTGGAAGATCCCTATGAGTGGGCGTCACCCATTACGGATGGGAGCGCTCGAGGGAGGTGGCCATTGGCCCCTCAACGGGGAGGCGGTCCCTTCTAAGGATGGGCCGCCGAAAGGAAAGGAAAGGCGGTCAAGGCCCCTTCCTGGGTAGGAGGGGCTACAGCCCACTCCTGGGGAATTTCCCGGGGCCAGGACATCTGCGACGGCAGATGTGGTAAGTTGTGTGGGGTTTGGGGGGGGGTCTACGCTACCTTCTAGATACCTCACACGAGTCCTCGGACGACCTTTAAGTGGCGTCGAGTTTATTGAGGGCCCCCGTCAAGTCAAGGGAAATTGGTAGTTGCACTTGAGGTACACCTCTGTGCGGTCGCCCCTCACAAGTGAGGGGGATATTTCTGGTTTAGGGATCTTGACACCGGTTACGACCTTGCCGTTGGCCCTTAAACGTTAGGATGTACAATTTCAAATTGCAAGTTAATATTTTGTAGGATGTTAGTTCGGCTAGGAGAACCTTTGTATTAGAGAATATGTTAAGGTTAGCCAAACATCGCAATGTGGTAATGAAATTGTACATAATATGAAACTGTTATTTTAATGTTTTAATTTTGTTTCATATTTTAATAAATACGGCCGGGAGGGTCACTCCCTCCCGTCTTCCTAAAGTTCAGAACTGTTTCCGGTTTCCCATCCTTGGGGATTGTGTTGAGAGGGGGTGGCGGGTATATCAGCCATAATGGGGGGTGTTATCTCTTTTGTCGAAAATCAGCCGTTTTTGCTCGAACATTAAATGCCTCCAAATGGTATTTAATTAACTTCCCGAGCCCCTGGAAGCATGAAAATCACTTTAAACATGCTAATTTTAGCTCTAACACTGATGATCCACCTACAAATGTGAACTGACGTTCAAAAATAAAACATTTGAAAACGGACCATTTTCCACATTTCTGAAGCATGACGTAATGGGGGGGTGTTATCTCTTTTGTCGAAAATCAGCCGTTTTTGCTCGAACATTAAATGCCTCCAAATGGTATTTATTTCACTTCCCGAGCCCCTGGAAGCATGAAAATCACTTTAAACATGCTAATTTTAGCTCTAACACTGATGATCCACCTACAAATGTGAACTGACGTTCAAAAATAAAACATTTGAAAACGGACCATTTTCCACATTTCTGAAGCATGACGTAATGGGGGGGTGTTATCTCTTTTGTCGAAAATCAGCCGTTTTTGCTCGAACATTAAATTCCTCCAAATGGTATTTAATTAACTTCCCGAGCCCCTGGAAGCATGAAAATCACTTTAAACATGCTAATTTTAGCTCTAACACTGATGATCCACCTACAAATGTGAACTGACGTTCAAAAATAAAACATTTGAAAACGGACCATTTTCCACATTTCTGAAGCATGACGTAATGGGGGGGTGTTATCTCTTTTGTCGAAAATCAGCCGTTTTTGCTCGAACATTAAATGCCTCCAAATGGTATTTAATTAACTTCCCGGGGTGAAGAAACCCTTTTTGAGAACTCAGAGTGAGTAAATTGGCCATTTTCATGCACTTTTAACCATTCCATAAATCTTGTGTTTTGGGCCCCTGGAAGCATGAAAATCACTTTAAACATGCTAATTTTAGCTCTAACACTGATGATCCACCTACAAATGTGAACTGACGTTCAAAAATAAAACATTTGAAAACGGACCATTTTCCACATTTCTGAAGCATGACGTAATGGGGGGGTGTTATCTCTTTTGTCGAAAATCAGCCGTTTTTGCTCGAACATTAAATGCCTCCAAATGGTATTTATTTCACTTCCCGAGCCCCTGGAAGCATGAAAATCACTTTAAACATGCTAATTTTAGCTCTAACACTGATGATCCACCTACAAATGTGAACTGACGTTCAAAAATAAAACATTTGAAAACGGACCATTTTCCACATTTCTGAAGCATGACGTAATGGGGGGGTGTTATCTCTTTTGTCGAAAATCAGCCGTTTTTGCTCGAACATTAAATGCCTCCAAATGGTATTTATTTCACTTCCCGAGCCCCTGGAAGCATGAAAATCACTTTAAACATGCTAATTTTAGCTCTAACACTGATGATCCACCTACAAATGTGAACTGACGTTCAAAAATAAAACATTTGAAAACGGACCATTTTCCACATTTCTGAAGCATGACGTAATGGGGGGGTGTTATCTCTTTTGTCGAAAATCAGCCGTTTTTGCTCGAACATTAAATGCCTCCAAATGGTATTTATTTCACTTCCCGAGCCCCTGGAAGCATGAAAATCACTTTAAACATGCTAATTTTAGCTCTAACACTGATGATCCACCTACAAATGTGAACTGACGTTCAAAAATAAAACATTTGAAAACGGACCATTTTCCACATTTCTGAAGCATGACGTAATGGGGGGGTGTTATCTCTTTTGTCGAAAATCAGCCGTTTTTGCTCGAACATTAAATGCCTCCAAATGGTATTTAATTAACTTCCCGAGCCCCTGGAAGCATGAAAATCACTTTAAACATGCTAATTTTAGCTCTAACACTGATGATCCACCTACAAATGTGAACTGACGTTCAAAAATAAAACATTTGAAAACGGACCATTTTCCACATTTCTGAAGCATGACGTAATGGGGGGGTGTTATCTCTTTTGTCGAAAATCAGCCGTTTTTGCTCGAACATTAAATGCCTCCAAATGGTATTTAATTAACTTCCCGGGGTGAAGAAACCCTTTTTGAGAACTCAGAGTGAGTAAATTGGCCATTTTCATGCACTTTTAACCATTCCATAAATCTTGTGTTTTGGGCCCCTGGAAGCATGAAAATCACTTTAAACATGCTAATTTTAGCTCTAACACTGATGATCCACCTACAAATGTGAACTGACGTTCAAAAATAAAACATTTGAAAACGGACCATTTTCCACATTTCTGAAGCATGATGTAATGGGGGGGTGTTATCTCTTTTGTCGAAAATCAGCTGTTTTTGCTCGAACATTAAATGCCTCCAAATGGTATTTATTTCACTTCCCGGGGTGAAGAAACCCTTTTTGAGAACTCAGAGTGAGTAAATTGGCCATTTTCATGCACTTTTAACCATTCCATAAATCTTGTGTTTTGGGACCCTGGAAGCATGAAAATCAATTTAAACATGCTAATTTTAGCTCTAACACTGATGATCCACCTACAAATGTGAACTGACGTTCAAAAATAAAACATTTGAAAACGGACCATTTTCCACATTTCTGAAGCATGATGTAATGGGGGGGTGTTATCTCTTTTGTCGAAAATCAGCTGTTTTTGCTCGAACATTAAATGCCTCCAAATGGTATTTAATTAACTTCCCGAGCCCCTGGAAGCATGAAAATCACTTTAAACATGCTAATTTTAGCTCTAACACTGATGATCCACCTACAAATGTGAACTGACGTTCAAAAATAAAACATTTGAAAACGGACCATTTTCCACATTTCTGAAGCATGACGTAATGGGGGGGTGTTATCTCTTTTGTCGAAAATCAGCCGTTTTTGCTCGAACATTAAATGCCTCCAAATGGTATTTATTTCACTTCCCGAGCCCCTGGAAGCATGAAAATCACTTTAAACATGCTAATTTTAGCTCTAACACTGATGATCCACCTACAAATGTGAACTGACGTTCAAAAATAAAACATTTGAAAACGGAACATTTTCCACATTTCTGAAGCATGACGTAATGTGGGGGTGTTATCTCTTTTGTCGAAAATCAGCCGTTTTTGCTCGAACATTAAATGCCTCCAAATGGTATTTAATTAACTTCCCGAGCCCCTGGAAGCATGAAAATCACTTTAAACATGCTAATTTTAGCTCTAACACTGATGATCCACCTACAAATGTGAACTGACGTTCAAAAATAAAACATTTGAAAACGGACCATTTTCCACATTTCTGAAGCATGACGTAATGGGGGGGTGTTATCTCTTTTGTCGAAAATCAGCCGTTTTTGCTCGAACATTAAATGCCTCCAAATGGTATTTAATTAACTTCCCGAGCCCCTGGAAGCATGAAAATCACTTTAAACATGCTAATTTTAGCTCTAACACTGATGATCCACCTACAAATGTGAACTGACGTTCAAAAATAAAACATTTGAAAACGGACCATTTTCCACATTTCTGAAGCATGACGTAATGGGGGGGTGTTATCTCTTTTGTCGAAAATCAGCCGTTTTTGCTCGAACATTAAATGCCTCCAAATGGTATTTAATTAACTTCCCGGGGTGAAGAAACCCTTTTTGAGAACTCAGAGTGAGTAAATTGGCCATTTTCATGCACTTTTAACCATTCCATAAATCTTGTGTTTTGGGCCCCTGGAAGCATGAAAATCACTTTAAACATGCTAATTTTAGCTCTAACACTGATGATCCACCTACAAATGTGAACTGACGTTCAAAAATAAAACATTTGAAAACGGACCATTTTCCACATTTCTGAAGCATGACGTAATGGGGGGGTGTTATCTCTTTTGTCGAAAATCAGCCGTTTTTGCTCGAACATTAAATGCCTCCAAATGGTATTTATTTCACTTCCCGAGCCCCTGGAAGCATGAAAATCACTTTAAACATGCTAATTTTAGCTCTAACACTGATGATCCACCTACAAATGTGAACTGACGTTCAAAAATAAAACATTTGAAAACGGACCATTTTCCACATTTCTGAAGCATGACGTAATGGGGGGGTGTTATTTCTTTTGTCGAAAATCAGCCGTTTTTGCTCGAACATTAAATGCCTCCAAATGGTATTTATTTCACTTCCCGAGCCCCTGGAAGCATGAAAATCACTTTAAACATGCTAATTTTAGCTCTAACACTGATGATCCACCTACAAATGTGAACTGACGTTCAAAAATAAAACATTTGAAAACGGACCATTTTCCACATTTCTGAAGCATGACGTAATGGGGGGGTGTTATCTCTTTTGTCGAAAATCAGCCGTTTTTGCTCGAACATTAAATGCCTCCAAATGGTATTTATTTCACTTCCCGAGCCCCTGGAAGCATGAAAATCACTTTAAACATGCTAATTTTAGCTCTAACACTGATGATCCACCTACAAATGTGAACTGACGTTCAAAAATAAAACATTTGAAAACGGACCATTTTCCACATTTCTGAAGCATGACGTAATGGGGGGGTGTTATCTCTTTTGTCGAAAATCAGCCGTTTTTGCTCGAACATTAAATGCCTCCAAATGGTATTTAATTAACTTCCCGAGCCCCTGGAAGCATGAAAATCACTTTAAACATGCTAATTTTAGCTCTAACACTGATGATCCACCTACAAATGTGAACTGACGTTCAAAAATAAAACATTTGAAAACGGACCATTTTCCACATTTCTGAAGCATGACGTAATGGGGGGGTGTTATCTCTTTTGTCGAAAATCAGCCGTTTTTGCTCGAACATTAAATGCCTCCAAATGGTATTTAATTAACTTCCCGGGGTGAAGAAACCCTTTTTGAGAACTCAGAGTGAGTAAATTGGCCATTTTCATGCACTTTTAACCATTCCATAAATCTTGTGTTTTGGGCCCCTGGAAGCATGAAAATCACTTTAAACATGCTAATTTTAGCTCTAACACTGATGATCCACCTACAAATGTGAACTGACGTTCAAAAATAAAACATTTGAAAACGGACCATTTTCCACATTTCTGAAGCATGACGTAATGGGGGGTGTTATCTCTTTTGTCGAAAATCAGCCGTTTTTGCTCGAACATTAAATGCCTCCAAATGGTATTTAATTAACTTCCCGAGCCCCTGGAAGCATGAAAATCACTTTAAACATGCTAATTTTAGCTCTAACACTGATGATCCACCTACAAATGTGAACTGACGTTCAAAAATAAAACATTTGAAAACGGACCATTTTCCACATTTCTGAAGCATGACGTAATGGGGGGGTGTTATCTCTTTTGTCGAAAATCAGCCGTTTTTGCTCGAACATTAAATGCCTCCAAATGGTATTTAATTAACTTCCCGAGCCCCTGGAAGCATGAAAATCACTTTAAACATGCTAATTTTAGCTCCAACACTGATGATCCACCTACAAATGTGAACTGACGTTCAAAAATAAAACATTTGAAAACGGACCATTTTCCACATTTCTGAAGCATGACGTAATGGGGGGGTGTTATCTCTTTTGTCGAAAATCAGCCGTTTTTGCTCGAACATTAAATGCCTCCAAATGGTATTTATTTCACTTCCCGGGGTGAAGAAACTCTTTTTGAGAACTCAGAGTGAGTAAATTGGCCATTTTCATGCACTTTTAACCATTCCATAAATCTTGTGTTTTGGGCCCCTGGAAGCATGAAAATCACTTTAAACATGCGAATTTTAGCTCTAACACTGATGATCCACCTACAAATGTGAACTGACATTCAAAAATAAAACATTTGAAAACGGACCATTTTCCACATTTCTGAAGCATGACGTAATGGGGGGGTGTTATCTCTTTTGTCGAAAATCAGCCGTTTTTGCTCGAACATTAAATGCCTCCAAATGGTATTTAATTAACTTCCCGAGCCCCTGGAAGCATGAAAATCACTTTAAACATGCTAATTTTAGCTCTAACACTGATGATCCACCTACAAATGTGAACTGACGTTCAAAAATAAAACATTTGAAAACGGACCATTTTCCACATTTCTGAAGCATGACGTAATGGGGGGGTGTTATCTCTTTTGTCGAAAATCAGCCGTTTTTGCTCGAACATTAAATGCCTCCAAATGGTATTTATTTCACTTCCCGGGGTGAAGAAACCCTTTTTGAGAACTCAGAGTGAGTAAATTGGCCATTTTCATGCACTTTTAACCATTCCATAAATCTTGTGTTTTGGGCCCCTGGAAGCATGAAAATCACTTTAAACATGCTAATTTTAGCTCTAACACTGATGATCCACCTACAAATGTGAACTGACGTTCAAAAATAAAACATTTGAAAACGGACCATTTTCCACATTTCTGAAGCATGACGTAATGGGGGGGTGTTATCTCTTTTGTCGAAAATCAGCCGTTTTTGCTCGAACATTAAATGCCTCCAAATGGTATTTAATTAACTTCCCGGGGTGAAGAAACCCTTTTTGAGAACTCAGAGTGAGTAAATTGGCCATTTTCATGCACTTTTAACCATTCCATAAATCTTGTGTTTTGGGCCCCTGGACGCATGAAAATCACTTTAAACATGCTAATTTTAGCTCTAACACTGATGATCCATCTACAAATGTGAACTGACGTTCAAAAATAAAACATTTGAAAACGGACCATTTTCCACATTTCTGAAGCATGACGTAATGGGGGGGTGTTATCTCTTTTGTCGAAAATCAGCCGTTTTTGCTCGACCATTAAATGCCTCCAAATGGTATTTAATTAACTTCCCGAGCCCCTGGAAGCATGAAAATCACTTTAAACATGCTAATTTTAGCTCTAACACTGATGATCCACCTACAAATGTGAACTGACGTTCAAAAATAAAACATTTGAAAACGGACCATTTTCCACATTTCTGAAGCATGACGTAATGGGGGGGTGTTATCTCTTTTGTCGAAAATCAGCCGTTTTTGCTCGAACATTAAATGCCTCCAAATGGTATTTAATTAACTTCCCGGGGTGAAGAAACCCTTTTTGAGAACTCAGAGTGAGTAAATTGGCCATTTTCATGCACTTTTAACCATTCCATAAATCTTGTGTTTTGGGCCCCTGGAAGCATGAAAATCACTTTAAACATGCTAATTTTAGCTCTAACACTGATGATCCACCTACAAATGTGAACTGACGTTCAAAAATAAAACATTTGAAAACGGACCATTTTCCATATTTCTGAAGCATGACGTAATGGGGGGTGTTATCTCTTTTGTCGAAAATCAGCCTTTTTTGCTCGAACATTAAATGCCTCCAAATGGTATTTAATTAACTTCCCGGGGTGAAGAAACCCTTTTTGAGAACTCAGAGTGAGTAAATTGGCCATTTTCATGCACTTTTAACCATTCCATAAATCTTGTGTTTTGGGCCCCTGGAAGCATGAAAATCACTTTAAACATGCTAATTTTAGCTCTAACACTGATGATCCACCTGCAAATGTGAACTGACGTTCAAAAATAAAACATTTGAAAACGGACCATTTTCCACATTTCTGAAGCATGACGTAATGGGGGGGTGTTATCTCTTTTGTCGAAAATCAGCCGTTTTTGCTCGAACATTAAATGCCTCCAAATGGTATTTATTTCACTTCCCGAGCCCCTGGAAGCATGAAAATCACTTTAAACTTGCTAATTTTAGCTCTAACACTGATGATCCACCTACAAATGTGAACTGACGTTCAAAAATAAAACATTTGAAAACGGACCATTTTCCACATTTCTGAAGCATGACGTAATGGGGGGGTGTTATCTCTTTTGTCGAAAATCAGCCGTTTTTGCTCGAACATTAAATGCCTCCAAATGGTATTTATTTCACTTCCCGAGCCCCTGGAAGCATGAAAATCACTTTAAACATGCTAATTTTAGCTCTAACACTGATGATCCACCTACAAATGTGAACTGACGTTCAAAAATAAAACATTTGAAAACCGAACATTTTCCACATTTCTGAAGCATGACGTAATGGGGGGGTGTTATCTCTTTTGTCGAAAATCAGCCGTTTTTGCTCGAACATTAAATGCCTCCAAATGGTATTTAATTAACTTCCCGAGCCCCTGGAAGCATGAAAATCACTTTAAACATGCTAATTTTAGCTCTAACACTGATGATCCACCTACAAATGTGAACTGACGTTCAAAAATAAAACATTTGAAAACGGACCATTTTCCACATTTCTGAAGCATGACGTAATGGGGGGGTGTTATCTATTTTGTCGAAAATCAGCCGTTTTTGCTCGAACATTAAATGCCTCCAAATGGTATTTAATTAACTTCCCGGGGTGAAGAAACCCTTTTTGAGAACTCAGAGTGAGTAAATTGGCCATTTTCATGCACTTTTAACCATTCCATAAATCTTGTGTTTTGGGCCCCTGGAAGCATGAAAATCACTTTAAACATGCTAATTTTAGCTCTAACACTGATGATCCACCTACAAATGTGAACTGACGTTCAAAAATAAAACATTTGAAAACGGACCATTTTCCACATTTCTGAAGCATGACGTAATGGGGGGGTGTTATCTCTTTTGTCGAAAATCAGCCGTTTTTGCTCGAACATTAAATTCCTCCAAATGGTATTTATTTCACTTCCCGAGCCCCTGGAAGCATGAAAATCACTTTAAACATGCTAATTTTAGCTCTAACACTGATGATCCACCTACAAATGTGAACTGACGTTCAAAAATAAAACATTTGAAAACGGACCATTTTCCACATTTCTGAAGCATGACGTAATGGGGGGGTGTTATCTCTTTTGTCGAAAATCAGCCGTTTTTGCTCGAACATTAAATGCCTCCAAATGGTATTTATTTCACTTCCCGAGCCCCTGGAAGCATGAAAATCACTTTAAACATGCTAATTTTAGCTCTAACACTGATGATCCACCTACAAATGTGAACTGACGTTCAAAAATAAAACATTTGAAAACGGACCATTTTCCACATTTCTGAAGCATGACGTAATGGGGGGGTGTTATCTCTTTTGTCGAAAATCAGCCGTTTTTGCTCGAACATTAAATGCCTCCAAATGGTATTTATTTCACTTCCCGAGCCCCTGGAAGCATGAAAATCACTTTAAACATGCTAATTTTAGCTCTAACACTGATGATCCACCTACAAATGTGAACTGACGTTCAAAAATAAAACATTTGAAAACGGACCATTTTCCACATTTCTGAAGCATGACGTAATGGGGGGGTGTTATCTCTTTTGTCGAAAATCAGCCGTTTTTGCTCGAACATTAAATGCCTCCAAATGGTATTTAATTAACTTACCGAGCCCCTGGAAGCATGAAAATCACTTTAAACATGCTAATTTTAGCTCTAACACTGATGATCCACCTACAAATGTGAACTGACGTTCAAAAATAAAACATTTGAAAACGGACCATTTTCCACATTTCTGAAGCATGACGTAATGGGGGGGTGTTATCTCTTTTGTCGAAAATCAGCCGTTTTTGCTCGAACATTAAATGCCTCCAAATGGTATTTAATTAACTTCCCGGGGTGAAGAAACCCTTTTTGAGAACTCAGAGTGAGTAAATTGGCCATTTTCATGCACTTTTAACCATTCCATAAATCTTGTGTTTTGGGCCCCTGGAAGCATGAAAATCACTTTAAACATGCTAATTTTAGCTCTAACACTGATGATCCACCTACAAATGTGAACTGACGTTCAAAAATAAAACATTTGAAAACGGACCATTTTCCACATTTCTGAAGCATGATGTAATGGGGGGGTGTTATCTCTTTTGTCGAAAATCAGCTGTTTTTGCTCGAACATTAAATGCCTCCAAATGGTATTTATTTCACTTCCCGGGGTGAAGAAACCCTTTTTGAGAACTCAGAGTGAGTAAATTGGCCATTTTCATGCACTTTTAACCATTCCATAAATCTTGTGTTTTGGGACCCTGGAAGCATGAAAATCAATTTAAACATGCTAATTTTAGCTCTAACACTGATGATCCACCTACAAATGTGAACTGACGTTCAAAAATAAAACATTTGAAAACGGACCATTTTCCACATTTCTGAAGCATGATGTAATGGGGGGGTGTTATCTCTTTTGTCGAAAATCAGCTGTTTTTGCTCGAACATTAAATGCCTCCAAATGGTATTTAATTAACTTCCCGAGCCCCTGGAAGCATGAAAATCACTTTAAACATGCTAATTTTAGCTCTAACACTGATGATCCACCTACAAATGTGAACTGACGTTCAAAAATAAAACATTTGAAAACGGACCATTTTCCACATTTCTGAAGCATGACGTAATGGGGGGGTGTTATCTCTTTTGTCGAAAATCAGCCGTTTTTGCTCGAACATTAAATGCCTCCAAATGGTATTTATTTCACTTCCCGAGCCCCTGGAAGCATGAAAATCACTTTAAACATGCTAATTTTAGCTCTAACACTGATGATCCACCTACAAATGTGAACTGACGTTCAAAAATAAAACATTTGAAAACGGAACATTTTCCACATTTCTGAAGCATGACGTAATGGGGGGGTGTTATCTCTTTTGTCGAAAATCAGCCGTTTTTGCTCGAACATTAAATGCCTCCAAATGGTATTTAATTAACTTCCCGAGCCCCTGGAAGCATGAAAATCACTTTAAACATGCTAATTTTAGCTCTAACACTGATGATCCACCTACAAATGTGAACTGACGTTCAAAAATAAAACATTTGAAAACGGACCATTTTCCACATTTCTGAAGCATGACGTAATGGGGGGGTGTTATCTCTTTTGTCGAAAATCAGCCGTTTTTGCTCGAACATTAAATGCCTCCAAATGGTATTTAATTAACTTCCCGAGCCCCTGGAAGCATGAAAATCACTTTAAACATGCTAATTTTAGCTCTAACACTGATGATCCACCTACAAATGTGAACTGACGTTCAAAAATAAAACATTTGAAAACGGACCATTTTCCACATTTCTGAAGCATGACGTAATGGGGGGTGTTATCTCTTTTGTCGAAAATCAGCCGTTTTTGCTCGAACATTAAATGCCTCCAAATGGTATTTAATTAACTTCCCGGGGTGAAGAAACCCTTTTTGAGAACTCAGAGTGAGTAAATTGGCCATTTTCATGCACTTTTAACCATTCCATAAATCTTGTGTTTTGGGCCCCTGGAAGCATGAAAATCACTTTAAACATGCTAATTTTAGCTCTAACACTGATGATCCACCTACAAATGTGAACTGACGTTCAAAAATAAAACATTTGAAAACGGACCATTTTCCACATTTCTGAAGCATGACGTAATGGGGGGGTGTTATCTCTTTTGTCGAAAATCAGCCGTTTTTGCTCGAACATTAAATGCCTCCAAATGGTATTTATTTCACTTCCCGAGCCCCTGGAAGCATGAAAATCACTTTAAACATGCTAATTTTAGCTCTAACACTGATGATCCACCTACAAATGTGAACTGACGTTCAAAAATAAAACATTTGAAAACGGACCATTTTCCACATTTCTGAAGCATGACGTAATGGGGGGGTGTTATTTCTTTTGTCGAAAATCAGCCGTTTTTGCTCGAACATTAAATGCCTCCAAATGGTATTTATTTCACTTCCCGAGCCCGTGGAAGCATGAAAATCACTTTAAACATGCTAATTTTAGCTCTAACACTGATGATCCACCTACAAATGTGAACTGACGTTCAAAAATAAAACATTTGAAAACGGACCATTTTCCACATTTCTGAAGCATGACGTAATGGGGGGGTGTTATCTCTTTTGTCGAAAATCAGCCGTTTTTGCTCGAACATTAAATGCCTCCAAATGGTATTTATTTCACTTCCCGAGCCCCTGGAAGCATGAAAATCACTTTAAACATGCTAATTTTAGCTCTAACACTGATGATCCACCTACAAATGTGAACTGACGTTCAAAAATAAAACATTTGAAAACGGACCATTTTCCACATTTCTGAAGCATGACGTAATGGGGGGGTGTTATCTCTTTTGTCGAAAATCAGCCGTTTTTGCTCGAACATTAAATGCCTCCAAATGGTATTTAATTAACTTCCCGAGCCCCTGGAAGCATGAAAATCACTTTAAACATGCTAATTTTAGCTCTAACACTGATGATCCACCTACAAATGTGAACTGACGTTCAAAAATAAAACATTTGAAAACGGACCATTTTCCACATTTCTGAAGCATGACGTAATGGGGGGGTGTTATCTCTTTTGTCGAAAATCAGCCGTTTTTGCTCGAACATTAAATGCCTCCAAATGGTATTTAATTAACTTCCCGGGGTGAAGAAACCCTTTTTGAGAACTCAGAGTGAGTAAATTGGCCATTTTCATGCACTTTTAACCATTCCATAAATCTTGTGTTTTGGGCCCCTGGAAGCATGAAAATCACTTTAAACATGCTAATTTTAGCTCTAACACTGATGATCCACCTACAAATGTGAACTGACGTTCAAAAATAAAACATTTGAAAACGGACCATTTTCCACATTTCTGAAGCATGACGTAATGGGGGGGTGTTATCTCTTTTGTCGAAAATCAGCCGTTTTTGCTCGAACATTAAATGCCTCCAAATGGTATTTAATTAACTTCCCGAGCCCCTGGAAGCATGAAAATCACTTTAAACATGCTAATTTTAGCTCTAACACTGATGATCCACCTACAAATGTGAACTGACGTTCAAAAATAAAACATTTGAAAACGGACCATTTTCCACATTTCTGAAGCATGACGTAATGGGGGGGTGTTATCTCTTTTGTCGAAAATCAGCCGTTTTTGCTCGAACATTAAATGCCTCCAAATGGTATTTAATTAACTTCCCGAGCCCCTGGAAGCATGAAAATCACTTTAAACATGCTAATTTTAGCTCCAACACTGATGATCCACCTACAAATGTGAACTGACGTTCAAAAATAAAACATTTGAAAACGGACCATTTTCCACATTTCTGAAGCATGACGTAATGGGGGGGTGTTATCTCTTTTGTCGAAAATCAGCCGTTTTTGCTCGAACATTAAATGCCTCCAAATGGTATTTATTTCACTTCCCGGGGTGAAGAAACTCTTTTTGAGAACTCAGAGTGAGTAAATTGGCCATTTTCATGCACTTTTAACCATTCCATAAATCTTGTGTTTTGGGCCCCTGGAAGCATGAAAATCACTTTAAACATGCTAATTTTAGCTCTAACACTGATGATCCACCTACAAATGTGAACTGACATTCAAAAATAAAACATTTGAAAACGGACCATTTTCCACATTTCTGAAGCATGACGTAATGGGGGGGTGTTATCTCTTTTGTCGAAAATCAGCCGTTTTTGCTCGAACATTAAATGCCTCCAAATGGTATTTAATTAACTTCCCGAGCCCCTGGAAGCATTAAAATCACTTTAAACATGCTAATTTTAGCTCTAACACTGATGATCCACCTACAAATGTGAACTGACGTTCAAAAATAAAACATTTGAAAACGGACCATTTTCCACATTTCTGAAGCATGACGTAATGGGGGGGTGTTATCTCTTTTGTCGAAAATCAGCCGTTTTTGCTCGAACATTAAATGCCTCCAAATGGTATTTAATTAACTTCCCGAGCCCCTGGAAGCATGAAAATCACTTTAAACATGCTAATTTTAGCTCTAACACTGATGATCCACCTACAAATGTGAACTGACGTTCAAAAATAAAACATTTGAAAACGGACCATTTTCCACATTTCTGAAGCATGACGTAATGGGGGGGTGTTATCTCTTTTGTCGAAAATCAGCCGTTTTTGCTCGAACATTAAATGCCTCCAAATGGTATTTATTTCACTTCCCGGGGTGAAGAAACCCTTTTTGAGAACTCAGAGTGAGTAAATTGGCCATTTTCATGCACTTTTAACCATTCCATAAATCTTGTGTTTTGGGCCCCTGGAAGCATGAAAATCACTTTAAACATGCTAATTTTAGCTCTAACACTGATGATCCACCTACAAATGTGAACTGACGTTCAAAAATAAAACATTTGAAAACGGACCATTTTCCACATTTCTGAAGCATGACGTAATGGGGGGGTGTTATCTCTTTTGTCGAAAATCAGCCGTTTTTGCTCGAACATTAAATGCCTCCAAATGGTATTTAATTAACTTCCCGGGGTGAAGAAACCCTTTTTGAGAACTCAGAGTGAGTAAATTGGCCATTTTCATGCACTTTTAACCATTCCATAAATCTTGTGTTTTGGGCCCCTGGACGCATGAAAATCACTTTAAACATGCTAATTTTAGCTCTAACACTGATGATCCATCTACAAATGTGAACTGACGTTCAAAAATAAAACATTTGAAAACGGACCATTTTCCACATTTCTGAAGCATGACGTAATGGGGGGGTGTTATCTCTTTTGTCGAAAATCAGCCGTTTTTGCTCGACCATTAAATGCCTCCAAATGGTATTTAATTAACTTCCCGAGCCCCTGGAAGCATGAAAATCACTTTAAACATGCTAATTTTAGCTCTAACACTGATGATCCACCTACAAATGTGAACTGACGTTCAAAAATAAAACATTTGAAAACGGACCATTTTCCACATTTCTGAAGCATGACGTAATGGGGGGGTGTTATCTCTTTTGTCGAAAATCAGCCGTTTTTGCTCGAACATTAAATGCCTCCAAATGGTATTTAATTAACTTCCCGGGGTGAAGAAACCCTTTTTGAGAACTCAGAGTGAGTAAATTGGCCATTTTCATGCACTTTTAACCATTCCATAAATCTTGTGTTTTGGGCCCCTGGAAGCATGAAAATCACTTTAAACATGCTAATTTTAGCTCTAACACTGATGATCCACCTACAAATGTGAACTGACGTTCAAAAATAAAACATTTGAAAACGGACCATTTTCCATATTTCTGAAGCATGACGTAATGGGGGGTGTTATCTCTTTTGTCGAAAATCAGCCTTTTTTGCTCGAACATTAAATGCCTCCAAATGGTATTTAATTAACTTCCCGGGGTGAAGAAACCCTTTTTGAGAACTCAGAGTGAGTAAATTGGCCATTTTCATGCACTTTTAACCATTCCATAAATCTTGTGTTTTGGGCCCCTGGAAGCATGAAAATCACTTTAAACATGCTAATTTTAGCTCTAACACTGATGATCCACCTGCAAATGTGAACTGACGTTCAAAAATAAAACATTTGAAAACGGACCATTTTCCACATTTCTGAAGCATGACGTAATGGGGGGGTGTTATCTCTTTTGTCGAAAATCAGCCGTTTTTGCTCGAACATTAAATGCCTCCAAATGGTATTTATTTCACTTCCCGAGCCCCTGGAAGCATGAAAATCACTTTAAACTTGCTAATTTTAGCTCTAACACTGATGATCCACCTACAAATGTGAACTGACGTTCAAAAATAAAACATTTGAAAACGGACCATTTTCCACATTTCTGAAGCATGACGTAATGGGGGGGTGTTATCTCTTTTGTCGAAAATCAGCCGTTTTTGCTCGAACATTAAATGCCTCCAAATGGTATTTATTTCACTTCCCGAGCCCCTGGAAGCATGAAAATCACTTTAAACATGCTAATTTTAGCTCTAACACTGATGATCCACCTACAAATGTGAACTGACGTTCAAAAATAAAACATTTGAAAACGGAACATTTTCCACATTTCTGAAGCATGACGTAATGGGGGGGTGTTATCTCTTTTGTCGAAAATCAGCCGTTTTTGCTCGAACATTAAATGCCTCCAAATGGTATTTAATTAACTTCCCGAGCCCCTGGAAGCATGAAAATCACTTTAAACATGCTAATTTTAGCTCTAACACTGATGATCCACCTACAAATGTGAACTGACGTTCAAAAATAAAACATTTGAAAACGGACCATTTTCCACATTTCTGAAGCATGACGTAATGGGGGGGTGTTATCTATTTTGTCGAAAATCAGCCGTTTTTGCTCGAACATTAAATGCCTCCAAATGGTATTTAATTAACTTCCCGGGGTGAAGAAACCCTTTTTGAGAACTCAGAGTGAGTAAATTGGCCATTTTCATGCACTTTTAACCATTCCATAAATCTTGTGTTTTGGGCCCCTGGAAGCATGAAAATCACTTTAAACATGCTAATTTTAGCTCTAACACTGATGATCCACCTACAAATGTGAACTGACGTTCAAAAATAAAACATTTGAAAACGGACCATTTTCCACATTTCTGAAGCATGACGTAATGGGGGGGTGTTATCTCTTTTGTCGAAAATCAGCCGTTTTTGCTCGAACATTAAATGCCTCCAAATGGTATTTATTTCACTTCCCGAGCCCCTGGAAGCATGAAAATCACTTTAAACATGCTAATTTTAGCTCTAACACTGATGATCCACCTACAAATGTGAACTGACGTTCAAAAATAAAACATTTGAAAACGGACCATTTTCCACATTTCTGAAGCATGACGTAATGGGGGGTGTTATCTCTTTTGTCGAAAATCAGCCGTTTTTGCTCGAACATTAAATGCCTCCAAATGGTATTTATTTCACTTCCCGAGCCCCTGGAAGCATGAAAATCACTTTAAACATGCTAATTTTAGCTCTAACACTGATGATCCACCTACAAATGTGAACTGACGTTCAAAAATAAAACATTTGAAAACGGACCATTTTCCACATTTCTGAAGCATGACGTAATGGGGGGGTGTTATCTCTTTTGTCGAAAATCAGCCGTTTTTGCTCGAACATTAAATGCCTCCAAATGGTATTTATTTCACTTCCCGAGCCCCTGGAAGCATGAAAATCACTTTAAACATGCTAATTTTAGCTCTAACACTGATGATCCACCTACAAATGTGAACTGACGTTCAAAAATAAAACATTTGAAAACGGACCATTTTCCACATTTCTGAAGCATGACGTAATGGGGGGGTGTTATCTCTTTTGTCGAAAATCAGCCGTTTTTGCTCGAACATTAAATGCCTCCAAATGGTATTTAATTAACTTACCGAGCCCCTGGAAGCATGAAAATCACTTTAAACATGCTAATTTTAGCTCTAACACTGATGATCCACCTACAAATGTGAACTGACGTTCAAAAATAAAACATTTGAAAACGGACCATTTTCCACATTTCTGAAGCATGACGTAATGGGGGGGTGTTATCTCTTTTGTCGAAAATCAGCCGTTTTTGCTCGAACATTAAATGCCTCCAAATGGTATTTAATTAACTTCCCGGGGTGAAGAAACCCTTTTTGAGAACTCAGAGTGAGTAAATTGGCCATTTTCATGCACTTTTAACCATTCCATAAATCTTGTGTTTTGGGCCCCTGGAAGCATGAAAATCACTTTAAACATGCTAATTTTAGCTCTAACACTGATGATCCACCTACAAATGTGAACTGACGTTCAAAAATAAAACATTTGAAAACGGACGATTTTCCACATTTCTGAAGCATGATGTAATGGGGGGGTGTTATCTCTTTTGTCGAAAATCAGCTGTTTTTGCTCGAACATTAAATGCCTCCAAATGGTATTTATTTCACTTCCCGGGGTGAAGAAACCCTTTTTGAGAACTCAGAGTGAGTAAATTGGCCATTTTCATGCACTTTTAACCATTCCATAAATCTTGTGTTTTGGGACCCTGGAAGCATGAAAATCAATTTAAACATGCTAATTTTAGCTCTAACACTGATGATCCACCTACAAATGTGAACTGACGTTCAAAAATAAAACATTTGAAAACGGACCATTTTCCACATTTCTGAAGCATGATGTAATGGGGGGGTGTTATCTCTTTTGTCGAAAATCAGCTGTTTTTGCTCGAACATTAAATGCCTCCAAATGGTATTTAATTAACTTCCCGAGCCCCTGGAAGCATGAAAATCACTTTAAACATGCTAATTTTAGCTCTAACACTGATGATCCACCTACAAATGTGAACTGACGTTCAAAAATAAAACATTTGAAAACGGACCATTTTCCACATTTCTGAAGCATGACGTAATGGGGGGGTGTTATCTCTTTTGTCGAAAATCAGCCGTTTTTGCTCGAACATTAAATGCCTCCAAATGGTATTTATTTCACTTCCCGAGCCCCTGGAAGCATGAAAATCACTTTAAACATGCTAATTTTAGCTCTAACACTGATGATCCACCTACAAATGAGAACTGACGTTCAAAAATAAAACATTTGAAAACGGAACATTTTCCACATTTCTGAAGCATGACGTAATGGGGGGGTGTTATCTCTTTTGTCGAAAATCAGCCGTTTTTGCTCGAACATTAAATGCCTCCAAATGGTATTTAATTAACTTCCCGAGCCCCTGGAAGCATGAAAATCACTTTAAACATGCTAATTTTAGCTCTAACACTGATGATCCACCTACAAATGTGAACTGACGTTCAAAAATAAAACATTTGAAAACGGACCATTTTCCACATTTCTGAAGCATGACGTAATGGGGGGGTGTTATCTCTTTTGTCGAAAATCAGCCGTTTTTGCTCGAACATTAAATGCCTCCAAATGGTATTTAATTAACTTCCCGAGCCCCTGGAAGCATGAAAATCACTTTAAACATGCTAATTTTAGCTCTAACACTGATGATCCACCTACAAATGTGAACTGACGTTCAAAAATAAAACATTTGAAAACGGACCATTTTCCACATTTCTGAAGCATGACGTAATGGGGGGGTGTTATCTCTTTTGTCGAAAATCAGCCGTTTTTGCTCGAACATTAAATGCCTCCAAATGGTATTTAATTAACTTCCCGGGGTGAAGAAACCCTTTTTGAGAACTCAGAGTGAGTAAATTGGCCATTTTCATGCACTTTTAACCATTCCATAAATCTTGTGTTTTGGGCCCCTGGAAGCATGAAAATCACTTTAAACATGCTAATTTTAGCTCTAACACTGATGATCCACCTACAAATGTGAACTGACGTTCAAAAATAAAACATTTGAAAACGGACCATTTTCCACATTTCTGAAGCATGACGTAATGGGGGGGTGTTTATCTCTTTTGTCGAAAATCAGCCGTTTTTGCTCGAACATTAAATGCCTCCAAATGGTATTTATTTCACTTCCCGAGCCCCTGGAAGCATGAAAATCACTTTAAACATGCTAATTTTAGCTCTAACACTGATGATCCACCTACAAATGTGAACTGACGTTCAAAAATAAAACATTTGAAAACGGACCATTTTCCACATTTCTGAAGCATGACGTAATGGGGGGGTGTTATTTCTTTTGTCGAAAATCAGCCGTTTTTGCTCGAACATTAAATGCCTCCAAATGGTATTTATTTCACTTCCCGAGCCCCTGGAAGCATGAAAATCACTTTAAACATGCTAATTTTAGCTCTAACACTGATGATCCACCTACAAATGTGAACTGACGTTCAAAAATAAAACATTTGAAAACGGACCATTTTCCACATTTCTGAAGCATGACGTAATGGGGGGGTGTTATCTCTTTTGTCGAAAATCAGCCGTTTTTGCTCGAACATTAAATGCCTCCAAATGGTATTTATTTCACTTCCCGAGCCCCTGGAAGCATGAAAATCACTTTAAACATGCTAATTTTAGCTCTAACACTGATGATCCACCTACAAATGTGAACTGACGTTCAAAAATAAAACATTTGAAAACGGACCATTTTCCACATTTCTGAAGCATGACGTAATGGGGGGGTGTTATCTCTTTTGTCGAAAATCAGCCGTTTTTGCTCGAACATTAAATGCCTCCAAATGGTATTTAATTAACTTCCCGAGCCCCTGGAAGCATGAAAATCACTTTAAACATGCTAATTTTAGCTCTAACACTGATGATCCACCTACAAATGTGAACTGACGTTCAAAAATAAAACATTTGAAAACGGACCATTTTCCACATTTCTGAAGCATGACGTAATGGGGGGGTGTTATCTCTTTTGTCGAAAATCAGCCGTTTTTGCTCGAACATTAAATGCCTCCAAATGGTATTTAATTAACTTCCCGGGGTGAAGAAACCCTTTTTGAGAACTCAGAGTGAGTAAATTGGCCATTTTCATGCACTTTTAACCATTCCATAAATCTTGTGTTTTGGGCCCCTGGAAGCATGAAAATCACTTTAAACATGCTAATTTTAGCTCTAACACTGATGATCCACCTACAAATGTGAACTGACGTTCAAAAATAAAACATTTGAAAACGGACCATTTTCCACATTTCTGAAGCATGATGTAATGGGGGGGTGTTATCTCTTTTGTCGAAAATCAGCTGTTTTTGCTCGAACATTAAATGCCTCCAAATGGTATTTATTTCACTTCCCGGGGTGAAGAAACCCTTTTTGAGAACTCAGAGTGAGTAAATTGGCCATTTTCATGCACTTTTAACCATTCCATAAATCTTGTGTTTTGGGACCCTGGAAGCATGAAAATCAATTTAAACATGCTAATTTTAGCTCTAACACTGATGATCCACCTACAAATGTGAACTGACGTTCAAAAATAAAACATTTGAAAACGGACCATTTTCCACATTTCTGAAGCATGATGTAATGGGGGGGTGTTATCTCTTTTGTCGAAAATCAGCTGTTTTTGCTCGAACATTAAATGCCTCCAAATGGTATTTAATTAACTTCCCGAGCCCCTGGAAGCATGAAAATCACTTTAAACATGCTAATTTTAGCTCTAACACTGATGATCCACCTACAAATGTGAACTGACGTTCAAAAATAAAACATTTGAAAACGGACCATTTTCCACATTTCTGAAGCATGACGTAATGGGGGGGTGTTATCTCTTTTGTCGAAAATCAGCCGTTTTTGCTCGAACATTAAATGCCTCCAAATGGTATTTATTTCACTTCCCGAGCCCCTGGAAGCATGAAAATCACTTTAAACATGCTAATTTTAGCTCTAACACTGATGATCCACCTACAAATGTGAACTGACGTTCAAAAATAAAACATTTGAAAACGGAACATTTTCCACATTTCTGAAGCATGACGTAATGGGGGGGTGTTATCTCTTTTGTCGAAAATCAGCCGTTTTTGCTCGAACATTAAATGCCTCCAAATGGTATTTAATTAACTTCCCGAGCCCCTGGAAGCATGAAAATCACTTTAAACATGCTAATTTTAGCTCTAACACTGATGATCCACCTACAAATGTGAACTGACGTTCAAAAATAAAACATTTGAAAACGGACCATTTTCCACATTTCTGAAGCATGACGTAATGGGGGGGTGTTATCTCTTTTGTCGAAAATCAGCCGTTTTTGCTCGAACATTAAATGCCTCCAAATGGTATTTAATTAACTTCCCGAGCCCCTGGAAGCATGAAAATCACTTTAAACATGCTAATTTTAGCTCTAACACTGATGATCCACCTACAAATGTGAACTGACGTTCAAAAATAAAACATTTGAAAACGGACCATTTTCCACATTTCTGAAGCATGACGTAATGGGGGGGTGTTATCTCTTTTGTCGAAAATCAGCCGTTTTTGCTCGAACATTAAATGCCTCCAAATGGTATTTAATTAACTTCCCGGGGTGAAGAAACCCTTTTTGAGAACTCAGAGTGAGTAAATTGGCCATTTTCATGCACTTTTAACCATTCCATAAATCTTGTGTTTTGGGCCCCTGGAAGCATGAAAATCACTTTAAACATGCTAATTTTAGCTCTAACACTGATGATCCACCTACAAATGTGAACTGACGTTCAAAAATAAAACATTTGAAAACGGACCATTTTCCACATTTCTGAAGCATGACGTAATGGGGGGGTGTTATCTCTTTTGTCGAAAATCAGCCGTTTTTGCTCGAACATTAAATGCCTCCAAATGGTATTTATTTCACTTCCCGAGCCCCTGGAAGCATGAAAATCACTTTAAACATGCTAATTTTAGCTCTAACACTGATGATCCACCTACAAATGTGAACTGACGTTCAAAAATAAAACATTTGAAAACGGACCATTTTCCACATTTCTGAAGCATGACGTAATGGGGGGGTGTTATTTCTTTTGTCGAAAATCAGCCGTTTTTGCTCGAACATTAAATGCCTCCAAATGGTATTTATTTCACTTCCCGAGCCCCTGGAAGCATGAAAATCACTTTAAACATGCTAATTTTAGCTCTAACACTGATGATCCACCTACAAATGTGAACTGACGTTCAAAAATAAAACATTTGAAAACGGACCATTTTCCACATTTCTGAAGCATGACGTAATGGGGGGGTGTTATCTCTTTTGTCGAAAATCAGCCGTTTTTGCTCGAACATTAATGCCTCCAAATGGTATTTATTTCACTTCCCGAGCCCCTGGAAGCATGAAAATCACTTTAAACATGCTAATTTTAGCTCTAACACTGATGATCCACCTACAAATGTGAACTGACGTTCAAAAATAAAACATTTGAAAACGGACCATTTTCCACATTTCTGAAGCATGACGTAATGGGGGGGTGTTATCTCTTTTGTCGAAAATCAGCCGTTTTTGCTCGAACATTAAATGCCTCCAATGGTATTTAATTAACTTCCCGAGCCCTGGAAGCATGAAAATCACTTTAAACATGCTAATTTTAGCTCTAACACTGATGATCCACCTACAAATGTGAACTGACGTTCAAAAATAAAACATTTGAAAACGGACCATTTTCCACATTTCTGAAGCATGACGTAATGGGGGGGTGTTATCTCTTTTGTCGAAAATCAGCCGTTTTTGCTCGAACATTAAATGCCTCCAAATGGTATTTAATTAACTTCCCGGGGTGAAGAAACCCTTTTGAGAACTCAGAGTGAGTAAATTGGCCATTTTCATGCACTTTTAACCATTCCATAAATCTTGTGTTTTGGGCCCCTGGAAGCATGAAAATCACTTTAAACATGCTAATTTTAGCTCTAACACTGATGATCCACCTACAAATGTGAACTGACGTTCAAAAATAAAACATTTGAAAACGGACCATTTTCCACATTTCTGAAGCATGACGTAATGGGGGGGTGTTATCTCTTTTGTCGAAAATCAGCCGTTTTTGCTCGAACATTAAATGCCTCCAAATGGTATTTATTTCACTTCCCGAGCCCCGGGGGGTGTTATTTCTTTTGTCGAAAATCAGCCGTTTTTGCTCGAACATTAAATGCCTCCAAATGGTATTTATTTCACTTCCCGAGCCCCTGGAAGCATGAAAATCACTTTAAACATGCTAATTTTAGCTCTAACACTGATGATCCACCTACAAATGTGAACTGACGTTCAAAAATAAAACATTTGAAAACGGACCATTTTCCACATTTCTGAAGCATGACGTAATGGGGGGGTGTTATCTCTTTTGTCGAAAATCAGCCGTTTTTGCTCGAACATTAAATGCCTCCAAATGGTATTTATTTCACTTCCCGAGCCCCTGGAAGCATGAAAATCACTTTAAACATGCTAATTTTAGCTCTAACACTGATGATCCACCTACAAATGTGAACTGACGTTCAAAATAAAACATTTGAAAACGGACCATTTTTCCACATTTCTGAAGCATGACGTAATGGGGGGGTGTTATCTCTTTTGTCGAAAATCAGCCGTTTTTGCTCGACATTAAATGCCTCCAAATGGTATTTAATTAACTTCCCGAGCCCCTGGAAGCATGAAAATCACTTTAAACATGCTAATTTTAGCTCTAACACTGATGATCCACCTACAAATGTGAACTGACGTTCAAAAATAAAACATTTGAAAACGGACCATTTTCCACATTTCTGAAGCATGACGTAATGGGGGGGTGTTATCTCATTTGTCCGAAAATCAGCCGTTTTTGCTCGAACATTAAATGCCTCCAAATGTATTTAATTAACTTCCCGGGGTGAAAAAACCCTTTTTGAGAACTCAGAGTGAGTAAATTGGCCATTTTCATGCACTTTTAACCATTCCATAAATCTTGTGTTTTGGGCCCTGAAGCATGAAAATCACTTTAAACATGCTAATTTTAGCTCTAACACTGATGATCCACCTACAAATGTGAACTGACGTTCAAAAATAAAACATTTGAAAACGGACCATTTTCCACATTTCTGAAGCATGACGTAATGGGGGGGTGTTATCTTTTTTGTCGAAAATCAGCCGTTTTTGCTCGAACATTAAATGCCTCCAAATGGTATTTATTTCACTTCCCGGGGTGAAGAAACCCTTTTTGAGAACTCAGAGTGAGTAAATTGGCCATTTTCATGCACTTTTAACCATTCCATAAATCTTGTGTTTTGGGACCCTGGAAGCATGAAAATCAATTTAAACATGCTAATTTTAGCTCTAACACTGATGATCCACCTACAAATGTGAACTGACGTTCAAAAATAAAACATTTGAAAACGGACCATTTTCCACATTTCTGAAGCATGATGTAATGGGGGGGTGATATCTCTTTTGTCGAAAATCAGCCGTTTTTGCTCGAACATTAAATGCCTCCAAATGGTATTTAATTAACTTCCCGAGCCCCTGGAAGCATGAAAATCACTTTAAACATGCTAATTTTAGCTCTAACACTGATGATCCACCTACAAATGTGAACTGACGTTCAAAAATAAAACATTTGAAAACAGACCATTTTCCACATTTCTGAAGCATGACGTAATGGGGGGGTGTTATCTCTTTTGTCGAAAATCAGCCGTTTTTGCTCGAACATTAAATGCCTCCAAATGGTATTTATTTCACTTCCCGAGCCCCTGGAAGCATGAAAATCACTTTAAACATGCTAATTTTAGCTCTAACACTGATGATCCACCTACAAATGTGAACTGACGTTCAAAAATAAAACATTTGAAAACGGACCATTTTCCACATTTCTGAAGCATGACGTAATGGGGGGGTGTTATCTCTTTTGTCGAAAATCAGCCGTTTTTGCTCGAACATTAAATGCCTCCAAATGGTATTTATTTCACTTCCCGAGCCCCTGGAAGCATGAAAATCACTTTAAACATGCTAATTTTAGCTCTAACACTGATGATCCACCTACAAATGTGAACTGACGTTCAAAAATAAAACATTTGAAAACGGACCATTTTCCACATTTCTGAAGCATGACGTAATGGGGGGGTGTTATCTCTTTTGTCGAAAATCAGCCGTTTTTCCTCGAACATTAAATGCCTCCAAATGGTATTTAATTAACTTCCCGGGGTGAAGAAACCCTTTTTGAGAACTCAGAGTGAGTAAATTGGCCATTTTCATGCACTTTTAACCATTCCATAAATCTTGTGTTTTGGGCCCCTGGAAGCATGAAAATCACTTTAAACATGCTAATTTTAGCTCTAACACTGATGATCCACCTACAAATGTGAACTGACGTTCAAAAATAAAACATTTGAAAACGGACCATTTACCACATTTCTGAAGCATGACGTAATGCGGGGGTGTTATCTCTTTTGTCGAAAATCAGCCGTTTTTGCTCGAACATTAAATGCCTCCAAATGGTATTTAATTAACTTCCCGAGCCCCTGGAAGCATGAAAATCACTTTAAACATGCTAATTTTAGCTCTAACACTGATGATCCACCTACAAATGTGAACTGACGTTCAAAAATAAAACATTTGAAAACGGACCATTTTCCACATTTCTGAAGCATGACGTAATGGGGGGGTGTTATCTCTTTTGTCGAAAATCAGCCGTTTTTGCTCGAACATTAAATGCCTCCAAATGGTATTTAATTAACTTCCCGGGGTGAAGAAACCCTTTTTGAGAACTCAGAGTGAGTAAATTGGCCATTTTCATGCACTTTTAACCATTCCATAAATCTTGTGTTTTGGGCCCCTGGAAGTATGAAAATCACTTTAAACATGCTAATTTTAGCTCTAACACTGATGATCCACCTACAAATGTGAACTGACGTTCAAAAATAAAACATTTGAAAACGGACCATTTTCCACATTTCTGAAGCATGACGTAATGGGGGGGTGTTATCTCTTTTGTCGAAAATCAGCCGTTTTTGCTCGAACATTAAATGCCTCCAAATGGTATTTATTTCACTTCCCGGGGTGAAGAAACCCTTTTTGAGAACTCAGAGTGAGTAAATTGGCCATTTTCATGCACTTTTAGCCATTCCATAAATCTTGTGTTTTGGGCCCCTGGAAGCATGAAAATCACTTTAGACATGCTAATTTTAGCTCTAACACTGATGATCCACCTATAAATGTGAACTGATGTTCAAAAATAAAACATTTGAAAACGGACCATTTTCCACATTTCTGAAGCATGACATAATGGGGGGGTGTTATCTCTTTTGTCGAAAATCAGCCGTTTTTGCTCGAACATTAAATGCCTCCAAATGGTATTTAATTAACTTCCCGAGCCCCTGGAAGCATGAAAATCACTTTAAACATGCTAATTTTAGCTCTAACACTGATGATCCACCTACAAATGTGAACTGACGTTCAAAAATAAAACATTTGAAAACGGACCATTTTCCACATTTCTGAAGCATGACGTAATGGGGGGGTGTTATCTCTTTTGTCGAAAATCAGCCGTTTTTGCTCGAACATTAAATGCCTCCAAATGGTATTTAATTAACTTCCCGGGGTGAAGAAACCCTTTTTGAGAACTCAGAGTGAGTAAATTGGCCATTTTCATGCACTTTTAACCATTCCATAAATCTTGTGTTTTGGGCCCCTGGAAGCATGAAAATCACTTTAAACATGCTAATTTTAGCTCTAACACTGATGATCCACCTACAAATGTGAAGTGACGTTCAAAAATAAAACATTTGAAAACGGACCATTTTCCACATTTCTGAAGCATGACGTAATGGGGGGGTGTTATCTCTTTTGTCGAAAATCAGCCGTTTTTGCTCGACCATTAAATGCCTCCAAATGGTATTTAATTAACTTCCCGAGCCCCTGGAAGCATGGAAATCACTTTAAACATGCTAATTTTAGCTCTAACACTGATGATCCACCTACAAATGTGAACTGACGTTCAAAAATAAAACATTTGAAAACGGACCATTTTCCACATTTCTGAAGCATGACGTAATGGGGGGTGTTATCTCTTTTGTCGAAAATCAGCCTTTTTTGCTCGAACATTAAATGCCTCCAAATGGTATTTAATTAACTTCCCGGGGTGAAGAAACCCTTTTTGAGAACTCAGAGTGAGTAAATTGGCCATTTTCATGCACTTTTAACCATTCCATAAATCTTGTGTTTTGGGCCCCTGGAAGCATGAAAATCACTTTAAACATGCTAATTTTAGCTCTAACACTGATGATCCACCTACAAATGTGAACTGACGTTCAAAAATAAAACATTTGAAAACGGACCATTTTCCACATTTCTGAAGCATGACGTAATGGGGGGGTGTTATCTCTTTTGTCGAAAATCAGCCGTTTTTGCTCGAACATTAAATGCCTCCAAATGGTATTTATTTCACTTCCCGAGCCCCTGGAAGCATGAAAATCACTTTAAACATGCTAATTTTAGCTCTAACACTGATGATCCACCTGCAAATGTGAACTGACATTCAAAAATAAAACATTTGAAAACGGACCATTTTCCACATTTCTGAAGCATGACGTAATGGGGGGGTGTTATCTCTTTTGTCGAAAATCAGCCGTTTTTGCTCGAACATTAAATGCCTCCAAATGGTATTTATTTCACTTCCCGAGCCCCTGGAAGCATGAAAATCACTTTAAACATGCTAATTTTAGCTCTAACACTGATGATCCACCTACAAATGTGAACTGACGTTCAAAAATAAAACATTTGAAAACGGACCATTTTCCACATTTCTGAAGCATGACGTAATGGGGGGGTGTTATCTCTTTTGTCGAAAATCAGCCGTTTTTGCTCGAACATTAAAGGCCTCCAAATGGTATTTATTTCACTTCCCGAGCCCCTGGAAGCATGAAAATCACTTTAAACATGCTAATTTTAGCTCTAACACTAATGATCCACCTACAAATGTGAACTGACGTTCAAAAATAAAACATTTGAAAACGGAACATTTTCCACATTTCTGAAGCATGACGTAATGGGGGGGTGTTATCTCTTTTGTCGAAAATCAGCCGTTTTTGCTCGAACATTAAATGCCTCCAAATGGTATTTAATTAACATCCCGAGCCCCTGGAAGCATGAAAATCACTTTAACCATGCTAATTTTAGCTCTAACACTGATGATCCACCTACAAATGTGAACTGACGTTCAAAAATAAAACATTTGAAAACGGACCATTTTCCACATTTCTGAAGCATGACGTAATGGGGGGGTGTTATCTCTTTTGTCGAAAATCAGCCGTTTTTGCTCGAACATTAAATGCCTCCAAATGGTATTTAATTAACTTCCCGAGCCCCTGGAAGCATGAAAATCACTTTAAACATGCTAATTTTAGCTCTAACACTGATGATCCACCTACAAATGTGAACTGACGTTCAAAAATAAAACATTTGAAAACGGACCATTTTCCACATTTCTGAAGCATGACGTAATGGGGGGGTGTTATCTATTTTGTCGAAAATCAGCCGTTTTTGCTCGAACATTAAATGCCTCCAAATGGTATTTAATTAACTTCCCGGGGTGAAGAAACCCTTTTTGAGAACTCAGAGTGAGTAAATTGGCCATTTTCATGCACTTTTAACCATTCCATAAATCTTGTGTTTTGGGCCCCTGGAAGCATGAAAATCACTTTAAACATGCTAATTTTAGCTCTAACACTGATGATCCACCTACAAATGTGAACTGACGTTCAAAAATAAAACATTTGAAAACGGACCATTTTCCACATTTCTGAAGCATGACGTAATGGGGGGGTGTTATCTCTTTTGTCGAAAATCAGCCGTTTTTGCTCGAACATTAAATGCCTCCAAATGGTATTTATTTCACTTCCCGAGCCCCTGGAAGCATGAAAATCACTTTAAACATGCTAATTTTAGCTCTAACACTGATGATCCACCTACAAATGTGAACTGACGTTCAAAAATAAAACATTTGAAAACGGACCATTTTCCACATTTCTGAAGCATGACGTAATGGGGGGGTGTTATCTCTTTTGTCGAAAATCAGCCGTTTTTGCTCGAACATTAAATGCCTCCAAATGGTATTTATTTCACTTCCCGAGCCCCTGGAAGCATGAAAATCACTTTAAACATGCTAATTTTAGCTCTAACACTGATGATCCACCTACAAATGTGAACTGACGTTCAAAAATAAAACATTTGAAAACGGACCATTTTCCACATTTCTGAAGCATGACGTAATGGGGGGGTGTTATCTCTTTTGTCGAAAATCAGCCGTTTTTGCTCGAACATTAAATGCCTCCAAATGGTATTTAATTAACTTCCCGGGGTGAAGAAACCCTTTTTGAGAACTCAGAGTGAGTAAATTGGCCATTTTCATGCACTTTTAACCATTCCATAAATCTTGTGTTTTGGGCCCCTGGAAGCATGAAAATCACTTTAAACATGCTAATTTTAGCTCTAACACTGATGATCCACCTACATATGTGAACTGACGTTCAAAAATAAAACATTTGAAAACGGACCATTTTCCACATTTCTGAAGCATGACGTAATGGGGGGTGTTATCTCTTTTGTCGAAAATCAGCCGTTTTTGCTCGAACATTAAATGCCTCCAAATGGTATTTAATTAACTTCCCGAGCCCCTGGAAGCATGAAAATCACTTTAAACATGCTAATTTTAGCTCTAACACTGATGATCCACCTACAAATGTGAACTGACGTTCAAAAATAAAACATTTGAAAACGGACCATTTTCCACATTTCTGAAGCATGACGTAATGGGGGGGTGTTATCTCTTTTGTCGAAAATCAGCCGTTTTTGCTCGAACATTAAATGCCTCCAAATGGTATTTAATTAACTTCCCGGGGTGAAGAAACCCTTTTTGAGAACTCAGAGTGAGTAAATTGGCCATTTTCATGCACTTTTAACCATTCCATAAATCTTGTGTTTTGGGCCCCTGGAAGCATGAAAATCACTTTAAACATGCTAATTTTAGCTCTAACACTGATGATCCACCTACAAATGTGAACTG
This sequence comes from Lissotriton vulgaris, assembly GCF_964263255.1. NCBI lineage: Eukaryota > Metazoa > Chordata > Amphibia > Caudata > Salamandridae > Lissotriton > Lissotriton vulgaris. The sequence goes on along the minus strand of NW_028243775.1, from coordinate 7,119 downwards.
ACGTTCAAAAATAAAACATTTGAAAACGGACCATTTTCCACATTTCTGAAGCATGACGTAATGGGGGGGTGTTATCTCTTTTGTCGAAAATCAGCCGTTTTTGCTCGAACATTAAATGCCTCCAAATGGTATTTAATTAACATCCCGAGCCCCTGGAAGCATGAAAATCACTTTAAACATGCTAATTTTAGCTCTAACACTGATGATCCACCTACAAATGTGAACTGACGTTCAAAAATAAAACATTTGAAAACGGACCATTTTCCACATTTCTGAAGCATGACGTAATGGGGGGGTGTTATCTCTTTTGTCGAAAATCAGCCGTTTTTGCTCGAACATTAAATGCCTCCAAATGGTATTTAATTAACTTCCCGAGCCCCTGGAAGCATGAAAATCACTTTAAACATGCTAATTTTAGCTCTAACACTGATGATCCACCTACAAATGTGAACTGACGTTCAAAAATAAAACATTTGAAAACGGACCATTTTCCACATTTCTGAAGCATGACGTAATGGGGGGGTGTTATCTATTTTGTCGAAAATCAGCCGTTTTTGCTCGAACATTAAATGCCTCCAAATGGTATTTAATTAACTTCCCGGGGTGAAGAAACCCTTTTTGAGAACTCAGAGTGAGTAAATTGGCCATTTTCATGCACTTTTAACCATTCCATAAATCTTGTGTTTTGGGCCCCTGGAAGCATGAAAATCACTTTAAACATGCTAATTTTAGCTCTAACACTGATGATCCACCTACAAATGTGAACTGACGTTCAAAAATAAAACATTTGAAAACGGACCATTTTCCACATTTCTGAAGCATGACGTAATGGGGGGGTGTTATCTCTTTTGTCGAAAATCAGCCGTTTTTGCTCGAACATTAAATGCCTCCAAATGGTATTTATTTCACTTCCCGAGCCCCTGGAAGCATGAAAATCACTTTAAACATGCTAATTTTAGCTCTAACACTGATGATCCACCTACAAATGTGAACTGACGTTCAAAAATAAAACATTTGAAAACGGACCATTTTCCACATTTCTGAAGCATGACGTAATGGGGGGGTGTTATCTCTTTTGTCGAAAATCAGCCGTTTTTGCTCGAACATTAAATGCCTCCAAATGGTATTTATTTCACTTCCCGAGCCCCTGGAAGCATGAAAATCACTTTAAACATGCTAATTTTAGCTCTAACACTGATGATCCACCTACAAATGTGAACTGACGTTCAAAAATAAAACATTTGAAAACGGACCATTTTCCACATTTCTGAAGCATGACGTAATGGGGGGGTGTTATCTCTTTTGTCGAAAATCAGCCGTTTTTGCTCGAACATTAAATGCCTCCAAATGGTATTTAATTAACTTCCCGAGCCCCTGGAAGCATGAAAATCACTTTAAACATGCTAATTTTAGCTCTAACACTGATGATCCACCTACAAATGTGAACTGACGTTCAAAAATAAAACATTTGAAAACGGACCATTTTCCACATTTCTGAAGCATGACGTAATGGGTGGGTGTTATCTCTTTTGTCGAAAATCAGCCGTTTTTGCTCGAACATTAAATGCCTCCAAATGGTATTTATTTCACTTCCCGGGGTGAAGAAACTCTTTTTGAGAACTCAGAGTGAGTAAATTGGCCATTTTCATGCACTTTTAACCATTCCATAAATCTTGTGTTTTGGGCCCCTGGAAGCATGAAAATCACTTTAAACATGCTAATTTTAGCTCTAACACTGATGATCCACCTACAAATGTGAACTGACGTTCAAAAATAAAACATTTGAAAACGGACCATTTTCCACATTTCTGAAGCATGACGTAATGGGGGGGTGTTATCTCTTTTGTCGAAAATCAGCCGTTTTTGCTCGAACATTAAATGCCTCCAAATGGTATTTAATTAACTTCCCGAGCCCCTGGAAGCATGAAAATCACTTTAAACATGCTAATTTTAGCTCTAACACTGATGATCCACCTACAAATGTGAACTGACGTTCAAAAATAAAACATTTGAAAACGGACCATTTTCCACATTTCTGAAGCATGACGTAATGGGGGGGTGTTATCTCTTTTGTCGAAAATCAGCCGTTTTTGCTCGAACATTAAATGCCTCCAAATGGTATTTAATTAACTTCCCGAGCCCCTGGAAGCATGAAAATCACTTTAAACATGCTAATTTTAGCTCTAACACTGATGATCCACCTACAAATGTGAACTGACGTTCAAAAATAAAACATTTGAAAACGGACCATTTTCCACATTTCTGAAGCATGACGTAATGGGGGGGTGTTATCTCTTTTGTCGAAAATCAGCCGTTTTTGCTCGAACATTAAATGCCTCCAAATGGTATTTATTTCACTTCCCGGGGTGAAAAAACCCTTTTTGAGAACTCAGAGTGAGTAAATTGGCCATTTTCATGCACTTTTAACCATTCCATAAATCTTGTGTTTTGGGCCCCTGGAAGCATGAAAATCACTTTAAACATGCTAATTTTAGCTCTAACACTGATGATCCACCTACAAATGTGAACTGACGTTCAAAAATAAAACATTTGAAAACGGACCATTTTCCACATTTCTGAAGCATGATGTAATGGGGGGGTGTTATCTCTTTTGTCGAAAATCAGCCGTTTTTGCTCGAACATTAAATGCCTCCAAATGGTATTTAATTAACTTCCCGAGCGCCTGGAAGCATGAAAATCACTTTAAACATGCTAATTTTAGCTCTAAAACTGATGATCCACCTACAAATGTGAACTGACGTTCAAAAATAAAACATTTGAAAACGGACCATTTTCCACATTTCTGAAGCATGACGTAATGGGGGGGTGTTATCTCTTTTGTCGAAAATCAGCCGTTTTTCCTCGAACATTAAATGCCTCCAAATGGTATTTAATTAACTTCCCGGGGTGAAGAAACCCTTTTTGAGAACTCAGAGTGAGTAAATTGGCCATTTTCATGCACTTTTAACCATTCCATAAATCTTGTGTTTTGGGCCCCTGGAAGCATGAAAATCACTTTAAACATGCTAATTTTAGCTCTAACACTGATGATCCACCTACAAATGTGAACTGACGTTCAAAAATAAAACATTTGAAAACGGACCATTTACCACATTTCTGAAGCATGACGTAATGCGGGGGTGTTATCTCTTTTGTCGAAAATCAGCCGTTTTTGCTCGAACATTAAATGCCTCCAAATGGTATTTAATTAACTTCCCGAGCCCCTGGAAGCATGAAAATCACTTTAAACATGCTAATTTTAGCTCTAACACTGATGATCCACCTACAAATGTGAACTGACGTTCAAAAATAAAACATTTGAAAACGGACCATTTTCCACATTTCTGAAGCATGACGTAATGGGGGGGTGTTATCTCTTTTGTCGAAAATCAGCCGTTTTTGCTCGAACATTAAATGCCTCCAAATGGTATTTAATTAACTTCCCGGGGTGAAGAAACCCTTTTTGAGAACTCAGAGTGAGTAAATTGGCCATTTTCATGCACTTTTAACCATTCCATAAATCTTGTGTTTTGGGCCCCTGGAAGTATGAAAATCACTTTAAACATGCTAATTTTAGCTCTAACACTGATGATCCACCTACAAATGTGAACTGACGTTCAAAAATAAAACATTTGAAAACGGACCATTTTCCACATTTCTGAAGCATGACGTAATGGGGGGGTGTTATCTCTTTTGTCGAAAATCAGCCGTTTTTGCTCGAACATTAAATGCCTCCAAATGGTATTTATTTCACTTCCCGGGGTGAAGAAACCCTTTTTGAGAACTCAGAGTGAGTAAATTGGCCATTTTCATGCACTTTTAGCCATTCCATAAATCTTGTGTTTTGGGCCCCTGGAAGCATGAAAATCACTTTAGACATGCTAATTTTAGCTCTAACACTGATGATCCACCTATAAATGTGAACTGATGTTCAAAAATAAAACATTTGAAAACGGACCATTTTCCACATTTCTGAAGCATGACATAATGGGGGGGTGTTATCTCTTTTGTCGAAAATCAGCCGTTTTTGCTCGAACATTAAATGCCTCCAAATGGTATTTAATTAACTTCCCGAGCCCCTGGAAGCATGAAAATCACTTTAAACATGCTAATTTTAGCTCTAACACTGATGATCCACCTACAAATGTGAACTGACGTTCAAAAATAAAACATTTGAAAACGGACCATTTTCCACATTTCTGAAGCATGACGTAATGGGGGGGTGTTATCTCTTTTGTCGAAAATCAGCCGTTTTTGCTCGAACATTAAATGCCTCCAAATGGTATTTAATTAACTTCCCGGGGTGAAGAAACCCTTTTTGAGAACTCAGAGTGAGTAAATTGGCCATTTTCATGCACTTTTAACCATTCCATAAATCTTGTGTTTTGGGCCCCTGGAAGCATGAAAATCACTTTAAACATGCTAATTTTAGCTCTAACACTGATGATCCACCTACAAATGTGAAGTGACGTTCAAAAATAAAACATTTGAAAACGGACCATTTTCCACATTTCTGAAGCATGACGTAATGGGGGGGTGTTATCTCTTTTGTCGAAAATCAGCCGTTTTTGCTCGACCATTAAATGCCTCCAAATGGTATTTAATTAACTTCCCGAGCCCCTGGAAGCATGGAAATCACTTTAAACATGCTAATTTTAGCTCTAACACTGATGATCCACCTACAAATGTGAACTGACGTTCAAAAATAAAACATTTGAAAACGGACCATTTTCCACATTTCTGAAGCATGACGTAATGGGGGGTGTTATCTCTTTTGTCGAAAATCAGCCTTTTTTGCTCGAACATTAAATGCCTCCAAATGGTATTTAATTAACTTCCCGGGGTGAAGAAACCCTTTTTGAGAACTCAGAGTGAGTAAATTGGCCATTTTCATGCACTTTTAACCATTCCATAAATCTTGTGTTTTGGGCCCCTGGAAGCATGAAAATCACTTTAAACATGCTAATTTTAGCTCTAACACTGATGATCCACCTACAAATGTGAACTGACGTTCAAAAATAAAACATTTGAAAACGGACCATTTTCCACATTTCTGAAGCATGACGTAATGGGGGGGTGTTATCTCTTTTGTCGAAAATCAGCCGTTTTTGCTCGAACATTAAATGCCTCCAAATGGTATTTATTTCACTTCCCGAGCCCCTGGAAGCATGAAAATCACTTTAAACATGCTAATTTTAGCTCTAACACTGATGATCCACCTGCAAATGTGAACTGACATTCAAAAATAAAACATTTGAAAACGGACCATTTTCCACATTTCTGAAGCATGACGTAATGGGGGGGTGTTATCTCTTTTGTCGAAAATCAGCCGTTTTTGCTCGAACATTAAATGCCTCCAAATGGTATTTATTTCACTTCCCGAGCCCCTGGAAGCATGAAAATCACTTTAAACATGCTAATTTTAGCTCTAACACTGATGATCCACCTACAAATGTGAACTGACGTTCAAAAATAAAACATTTGAAAACGGACCATTTTCCACATTTCTGAAGCATGACGTAATGGGGGGGTGTTATCTCTTTTGTCGAAAATCAGCCGTTTTTGCTCGAACATTAAAGGCCTCCAAATGGTATTTATTTCACTTCCCGAGCCCCTGGAAGCATGAAAATCACTTTAAACATGCTAATTTTAGCTCTAACACTAATGATCCACCTACAAATGTGAACTGACGTTCAAAATAAAACATTTGAAAACGGAACATTTTCCACATTTCTGAAGCATGACGTAATGGGGGGTGTTATCTCTTTGTCGAAAATCAGCCGTTTTTGCTCGAACATTAAATGCCTCCAAATGGTATTTAATTAACACCCGAGCCCCTGGAAGCATGAAAATCACTTTAACCATGCTAATTTTAGCTCTAACACTGATGATCATCCTACAAATTGTGAACTGACGTTCAAAAATAAAACATTTGAAAACGGACATTTTCCACATTTCTGAAGCATGACGTAATGGGGGGGTGTATCTCTTTTGTCGAAATCAGCCGTTTTGCTCGAACATTAAATGCCTCCAATGGTATTTAATTATCTTCCAGAGCCCCTGGAAGCATGAAAATCACTTTAAACATGCTAATTTTAGCTCTAACACTGATGATCCACCTACAAATGTGAACTGACGTTCAAAAATAAACATTTGAAACGGACCATTTTCCACATTTCTGAAGCATGACGTAATGGGGGGGTGTTATCTATTTTGTCGAAAATCAGCCGTTTTTGCTCGACATTAAATGCCTCCAAATGGTATTTAATTAACTTCCCGGGGTGAAGAAACCCTTTTTGAGAACTCAGAGTGAGTAAATTGGCCATTTCATGCACTTTTACCATTCCATAAATCTTGTGTTTTTGGGCCCCTGGAAGCATGAAAATCACTTTAAACATGCTAATTTTAGCTCTAACACTGATGATCCACCTACAAATGTGAACTGACGTTCAAAAATAAAACATTTTGAAAACGGACCATTTTCCACATTTCTGAAGCATGACGTAATGGGGGGGTGGTTATCTCTTTTGTCGAAAATCAGCCGTTTTTGCTCGAACATTAAATGCCTCCAATGGTATTTAATTACTTCCCGAGCCCTGGAAGCATGAAAATCACTTTAAACATGCTAATTTTAGCTCTAACACTGATGATCCACCTACAAATGTGAACTGACGTTCAAAAATAAACATTTGAAAACGGACATTTTCCACATTTCTGAAGCATGACGTAATGGGGGGGTGTTATCTCTTTTGTCGAAAATCAGCCGTTTTTGCTCGAACATTAAATGCCTCCAAATGGTATTTAATTAACTTCCCGAGCCCCTGAAGCATGAAAATCACTTTAAACATGCTAATTTTAGCTCTAACACTGATGATCCACCTACAAATGTGAACTGACGTTCAAAATAAAACATTTGAAAACGGACCATTTTCCACATTTCTTGAAGCATGACGTAATGGGGGGGTGTTATCTCTTTTGTCGAAAATCAGCCGTTTTTTGCTCGAACATTAAATGCCTCCAAATGGTATTTATTTCACGGTGAAAAAACCGCTTTTTGAGAACTCAGAGTGAGTAATTGGCCATTTTCATGCACCTTTTTAACCATTCCATAAATCTTGT